>NC_084612.1:34038487-34188096 GCF_033978795.1 Nerophis ophidion
TCCCACCTCCAAAGACATAAAGACATGCACCTGGGGATAGGTTGATTGGCAACACTAAATTGGCCCTAGTTTGTGAATGTGAGTGTGAATGTTGTCTGTCTATCTGTGTTGGCCCTGCGATGAGGTGGCGACTTGTCCAGGGATTGTAGCTGAGATAGGCACTAGCGCCCCCCGCAACCCCAAAGGGAATAAGCTGTAGAAAATGGGTGGCTGGATGGAAGTTTTTCAAGTCACCTGACATGTATACTGTGTATATGTACATAATTTATCAATATTACAGATTATATATATTTTATTATTGAATGTATCAAATGTGATGAATACTTAATGCACAATGGAAACAAGCCGTTTGGCTTTTTGTTCCATCCATTTTCCTTTTTAAAGCACTACATGGATTAAATTCTTTAAGATGTCAATAAACTTGTCAATCAATCAATCAATCAATTAAACATAGCCCAGTCATGCCTTGTGCTGTCAATGTGATAGGTCCATGCCAATTATGTATACATGAATTTTAAGTTAACTTAATTCATACGAGCAAGTAACAACCTGTGATTAATCATCATTAATCCAAATTCAGAAATGTGATTTATCTGTTTAAAGTTAATAATCATTTTACAAAATTAATGATTAATGTGATTATTTCGTTTGATTAACTACTTAAACTCTATATATATATATATATATATATATATATATATATGCAGCATACATCTTTTTTTTCTAAATTAATCGCAGCAGCAGGCAAGAAGGTGACATGTGTTACTAAATACTTTGAGCTAACAAGGCAAAAGTCACCAGCCATGAAATGTGTTTCGATCGAATGCTTTCCCGTCGTTCCTAAAGTGAGACAACTGTTTTCACTGCTTGTATCCACCCTTCCATTAACATTGACCTTATGCCTAAAAATCAATGGACTTTCACAGTTAACATCACCAGCTTACAGTGGATGGATGCGAGGGGGGTGGGGGGACCTTTCTTTAATTTTAGATTTGTATGTCTTTAACATGCAAATGCATTCAAATGTCAACTACAGTAGGCGCTTATCACAGTTGTTGCCTTATCATCTAGCTACACTTCAGAAGTCGTGATGGGCATTAGACAAGATGGGAGCAGCTGCTTCAAAAAACATGAACCGGACACGACCAGACGATGGCCACTGGTGTGTTGCAGCCTCCTGAGGCTTCAATGAGAGGATATAGTGTCCTTTCCTCTTTTACATTTGAAATTAATATTCCATGAAATAAGGCAGCCCATCAGGCTTTTGTAATCACAGCAGGTTAATAGAGGGAGTAATATTCCCTTTTTTACTCAGACAGCCTCTTATCCATAACCCTTTATTCTTCAATCATGGGCGTGGTAGAAACCAAACTAGCCAAACGGTGCAATAGAATTTCTTATCACTTTAAATCTTCTTTCTTTGTTTATTTCTTCCCTTCATTCAGACATGGCTGCAGTGCATGGGTGTGTGCCTGTCGAAGTTCTGGATGTCATGTAATTGCATGTATCACCTGCAGCATTCCTTCAGAGGAAAAAAAAAAAGCCTTCTCCTGATGCATCGAGGCCCGCTGCTCCCAACGACAATACCACATGTGACACCCCCCGCATTGCTCCCTGCGGATCATTCTTTATTACTCCCATCTCGCGTCCGTCAAGGCTCGGTCTGCTGACATTATGGCACCTAAGGAGAGAAGGAGGGGGTAGAGAAAAGGAAAACAGTCACACTTAAGGAAATACAAGCTTGACAGACTGTCCTTCCGGCAAGCTGGGGACAAATAACGCTTGGAGACAGCCTACTGGAGCTCTCTTACTTTTCACAACAAAGACCTCTAAAGCCTGTGATGCAGTGTATGATTTCCAATATTAAAGATACACAATGTTAATAAAATGCTAACTTCTTGCATCAGTCCAAACACCCTCAACAAAAATATAAACCCAACATTTCTGCTCCGATTTTTCATGAACTGAACGGGCACACCTGTGAGGTGCATGGATTGTTTCAGCAAAGGAGATGTGTCTCTAACACATATTTGTGTTAAAAACGGGAGCAAAAACAAAGTATATTTTTGTGGTGTATGATGAGATTTTTTTGCTTGCAATATGTTTTGTAATGGAGTGTTCAAATCATACCTAAAGCCTGCATGTTGTTAAAGTCGGGTGTTACTCATCAGTATGCGCGGATTATGAATTTACAGCCATCTACACATTCATCATGAGATAATCAGACTGATCTGCATAATTTAATCAGAAAAAAAAGTCTCTGGAATACACAATATTTAAATATGACACTCGGAAACTTTTAGTATCTCGACAGGGTTGGGCTATTTAGTCTACCAGTCACATTTTTTAAAACTTAGTTTCACTAAACAGGAAAGCGCATCACATAAATGTGCTTATGCCTCCACTTTTTTCAACAAAATCAAATACTTGAAATTATACACTCCCATATGCAAAACAAATCACAAAGCTGTTCAATGAATTATTATATTACATCCATAATGCACAACCTACTAATACCTACACTCTTCCATTAGTGAAGTAAAAAATGACCTCAATTCAAATCAATGCATTTCTGTAATAACTGAGTTGTTATTCTTCAAAGTCTTCAAAACGAAAACATATAATATTTTCATGTTCTAGATATTCCTTATAAGACATGTTTGTCACATGAGGTCATTTGCATTTATATTTATTTTTTCAGTTATTTTAAGGAATTGCAGTTTAGTATCACTTCCTACTCTTTTGGAAGCAGTTTATTTGAAATGTTCTATGAACCTTTAACTCTGACTGTCCCACTTTCACATCGGTTGCAACTTTGACTGTCAATACTGTCCCACTCACACATCTCATGTCAGCAGTCTCACCACCCAGGAAGGGACAGAATCTGATCCACTATAAACTGTATAACAAGAGAAAGCTAATGAGGTAATTAAAAATACTGTAAAATCTGGAACTCTTTACATTGTTATGGCTAATTATAGATGTAAAAACCATAGAAGGTGCATTATTTATGTAGGTAATGTTCAACCCATATATTTTGTGTTGCATCTTTCAATATTTGGTTGAGTCAACTGTGTAGTAAACTCTACGTGGGAACCAAACGTGGTGCATTCATTTTATCTCCTGCTTCTCCTGCCAACATGGCCACCAAACACAACAAGTAAATTGATAATACTTGTATAGCACTTTGCTACTTTCAAGGTATTCAAAACGTTTTGACACTATTTCCACATTCACACACACACAAAAGTTTCCATACAAAGCGGTAACCTTGACCCATCAGGAGCAAGGGTGAAGTGTCTTGCCCAAGGATGCAATAGACATGACAAGGATGGCAGAAGCTGGAATCAAACCTGGAACCCTGAAGTTTTTGGCAGGGCCGCTGTACCATTCGCGCCACGCCGCCCCCAACATTGCCACCAAACACAACTAGTCATGTTTCTCTCCTGCCACTTTGTTGGCCATGAGTTGCATCAGATGTGAGGGATGACAGATGTGTAAGTGGGACAGTCAGCGTTGCTAAGAATTAAATGTTAGCAGACGATTCCATAAGAACTGATTTGGGTCATTTTTGACCCCGTTTGTGGTGGGAAAAACTGTAGTTTCTCAAAATTAACAAAAAAAATTAATGAAAAAGCAAATGCATCATGTCACAAACGTGTTTTTTGAGGAGCATGTGGACTATAAATATATTACAACTTTTCATTTGAAAGATTTTGAAGAATAAGATTAATCACAGTAAATTACTTAATTGCATAAATTAAAATAGCTTGGGGAAAAAAAGGCCCCAATATTTTGACAGAAAGGAATTCCTTCCCGAATGCAGCCGGGATAGGCTCCAGCACCCCCCGTACCCCAAGCGGTAGTAAATGGATGGATGGATGGTGTTGTATTGTCTTTTTAAGGAATTTTGTTTTCTTTTTAAGATTTACTTAAACATAAGTAATTTCTTTGCTCAAACTTGATAACAATATTGGTTATTAATACTAATATTAGCAATATACTATTAGTTAATACATTTAAGCGGCTGTTTGCAACCTTTACGTGGGCTTCAAAGGGGCGCTAACTCTTCAATGTGTTTTTAAGCAACCCCCCGCCCTCTTTACGGCTTTCAGCATATGACGTCACTGTGACCGCACCATGTGTTGTCAGTTAATGATAGCAATTTGGTCAGGTAACATTAGCTATCATTGAATGTATATTCTTTGATAACAACAAATTGCTAGTTGCTTCTCTAGGACTTCTTTTGTTTGTGTGTACGTGTGGCAAAAAAGCGATGAGTGACAAGTCTGAACGCCAAAAAAATACTTCAAGCTATTTTAATTTGATTTAATTAGTGATTGTGAAAAATACAGACACTTATTTTATATGTTCTGTTAAAGCCCAAATGGTGACATAAGCTAGATGGTTGTGTATTTTGTTACGACTTGGAGATAATGAGAGGACCCAGATGCAGAGAGGAAGTTTCCAAAAATGACAGCTTTTATTTTGAAATAACTTTTTAACCTCCGGTGAAAAAGTATCTCACACAAATATATACAACGTACGGAAAATAAATCCGAGGATAAACACTTAACTCAAAAATCACTCCTAAAACTAAGGAGGAATACTACTTTAAGAAAAAACTAACAAAAATAGAATATCAAGAATAAGTAACCAAAAGCGCCTCAACAGGAGGAAAAAAACTCTAATAATATATACAAATACACTATCTATGAATAAACAAAAAATCACTCAATCAATGAGGAAATCAAACGAAATTTGGAATAACAAAAACTCACCAATTAGGTCGATAAAGAAAAACTAAGGACGCTCGAAGGAGGAAAAAGTAAACTCAAAATTTCAGCAAAAAATAACTGCTATGATAAAAAAATAAGGAGAACCAGAAAAACAGGAGCAAGGCAAGGAGGGAATCAAGGACATGGACTAGGACATGGACATGGACATGGACATGGACATGGACGGTAGAAGGCACGATAGACGAGATGATCTGGCAAAGGACAAACGGAGAAGAGAGCTTAAATAGGATGTGGTAGTGATGGGGAACAGGTGGAAACAATCAGGAAACAAGGATGACGTCAGACTGGTGACACAAGAGGAAGGACCCGTGATCTGAAACAAGAGGGTAGCTTTTCAAAATAAAACACAAATCACAAGACAGAAAAACAAACAAGACTTCCCTCACCGCGGTGTGACATATTTGTTAGATTTTTTGGCTGATTGAAAAGCAAGTATCTGCAGCGAGTGGGTCCATTACAATGACTTCTGTTTTGTTTAATCAGCTGTTTTACAACCGTGTTACAGACACCATTTGAAAACAATTAGGTGTGTGAATAAACATTTTCACCATTGTGCGTATTGTTATATATGTATCTGTAGTGTGCGGCTTAAACTGTACATGTAAAAAAAAAAAAAAAATCTACAAAAATTTAGTGGGCGCGCCCTAAATACCGAAATCTTTTGTCTTCATTTATTCAGCAGGGTTTTGTCGACGAATTTATAATGTAGCTATAAACTGCAATTTTAGTAAACATGTAGAGTGTGGCTTAACGGAATGAGTGGGGTTAGATGGTGCATGCTGATTTATAGGAAGGCCAGAGAGCAAAGCCCCGAAGCAGCAAATGCAGTGTCTCAAATAGAGATTGCCCTGTGGCCTTTGGTGTGATTGGTGACCCAAGGTGAGGCACTTAGTGATTTATCCCTCACATAGTCTCTCATCTCTCGTGCTCTCTGGTGGTGCAGGGCATGCTAAAACACATACAGTAACACCTTTCTCAGAGCTCTCCCACTGGCCATGACTCTCTGACTGGCCTGGGAACATAACCTAATCTGGACTGGGAAATATAGGTTGCAATAGTACAGTAACTTCACAATAGAGGTGAGTTAGATCAAAGATGTGGGAGAAAGTGTCAAGCTGAAAGACACCTGATCACCATTACGAGCTAGACAGTTTTTTACTGTTTCATTTTTTAACTTAATTGTTTCTTGAACATTGTTCGTAAGGCGAAAAGTGTGTATAGTGAAGCTCCCCATAAGAATTCATGTCAACATGAATAATTGGTTCAAGCCTTGACAAAAGACAACATTTTAGCAAAAAAAAATACATACTTCGAAAATACTATTATATATCCATCCAGCC
Source organism: Nerophis ophidion (assembly GCF_033978795.1). Lineage (NCBI taxonomy): Eukaryota > Metazoa > Chordata > Actinopteri > Syngnathiformes > Syngnathidae > Nerophis > Nerophis ophidion. Next base: position 34,044,627 of record NC_084612.1, read on the forward strand.
ATGCTCTGCCGCTTGTCCCTTTATACATACCATATTTCCTTGAAATGCCGCCGGGGCGCTAATTAATTTAAAACCTCTTCTCACTCCTGCGCTTACCAAAGGCATGCGGTAAAAGTAAGAATGCGCTAAATATTTTAAAACCTCTTCTCACTCCGGCACTTACCAAAGGCATGCAGTAAAATTTTGACTGTGATGTAAGCTTGGACCTTAAATCCTACTGAATAGCTCTTAATCTTCTTTTCTTAATGCGATTTCAAATTACCGGTATTGAAATCAGCCTCCTCCATTTTGAAAATGATGACAGGGGAAGTGTTACTCGTGACGTCACGAGTTTGACCAAGCGGTAATACTAAGCATGCGCTAATTATTTTGCGAAGCGAGTTTGACCCGGCAGTAATTCAAGGCAAGCGCATACTATATGCCCTGCGGCAATTCAAGGAAATACATATCTATATATCCATATATATAGATATGGATATATATATATATATATATATATATATATATATATATATATATATATATATATATATATATATATATATATATATATATATATCCATATCTATATATATATATCTATATATATGTATATATATATTAGGGGTGTGGGAAAAAAATCGATCCGAATACGAATCACGATTCTCACGTTGTGCGATTCAGAATCGATTCTCATTTTTTTAAAATCGATTTTAACTTTTTTTTTTTAATCAATCCAACAAAACAATACACAGCAATACCATAACAATGCAATCCAATTCCAAAACCAAACCTGACCCAGCAACACTCAGAACTGCAATAAACAGAGCAATTGAGAGGAGACACAAACACGACACAGAACAAACAAAAAGTAGTGAACCAAAATGAATATTATCAACAACAGTATCAATAATAGTTATAATTTCAGCATAGCAGTGATTACAAATCCCTCATTAACATTATCATTACACATTTATAAAAATTAATAAAAAAAGAACAATAGTGTCACAGTGTCTTGCACTTGCATCGCATCTCATAAGCTTGACAACACACTGTGTCCAATGTTTTCACAAATATAATATAAGTCATATTTTTGGTCCGTTCAATAGTTAAAACACAGTTACATTATTGCAATCAGTTGATAAAACATTGTCCTTTACGATTATAAAAGCTTTTTAAAAAAAATCTACTACTCTGCTAACATGTCAGCAGACTGGGGTATATCCTGCTGAAATCATATGTATTGAATAAATACAGAATCGTTTTGAATCGGAAAAATATAGTTTTTGAATCGAGAATATATATATATATATATATATATATATATATATATATATATATATATATATATATATATATATATATATATATATATATATATATAATTATATATATATATATATATATATATATATATATATATATATATATATATATATATATATATATATATTAGGGCTGCATATATATATGTACAAATATATGTGTGTGTATATGTAAATACACACACACACACATTTATCTATCATCCATCCATCCGTATATATATATATATATATATATATATATATATATATATATATATATATATATATATATATATATATATATATATATATATTAGGGCTGCATATATATGTACATATATATATATGTGTGTATATGTAAATATACACACACACACACATGTATCTATCCATCCATTCATCCGTATATATATATATATATATATATATATATATATATATATATATATATATATGTATGTATGTATGTATACATACAATATTGTCCAACTCTTAATTACTGATACTGATATCAACCCATACCGATATATACAGTCGTGGAATTAACACATTATTGTGCCTAATGTTGTTGTGATGCCGCGCTGGATGCATTGAACAATGTAACAAGATTTTCCAAAATAAATCAACTCAAGTTATGGAAAAAAAGGCCAACATTGCACTGCCATATTTGTTATTAAAGTCACAAAGTGCATTATTTTTTTTAACATGCCTCAAAACAGCAGCTTGGAATTTGGGACATGCTCTCCCTGAGAGAGCCTGAGGAGGTTGAGGGGAGCGGGGATGAGGTGGGGGGGTAGGGGGTAGCGGGGGGATGTATCTTCTAGCGTTCCGGAAAAGTTAGTGCTGCAAGGGGTTCTGGGTATTTGTTCTGTTGTGTTTATGTTGTGTTACGGTGCGGATTTTCTCCCAAAATCTGTTTGTCATTCTTGTTTGGTGTGGGTTTACACTGTGGCACATATTTGTAACAGTGTTAAAGTTGTTTATACTGCCACCCTCAGTGTGACCTGTATGACTGTTGACCAAGTATCCTTTGCATTCACTTATGTGTTTGTGTGAAAAGCAGCAGATATTATGTGACTGGGCCGGCACGCAAAGGTAGTGCCTATAAGGTTTAAAGGGGAACATTATCACAATTTCAGAAGGGTTAAAACCAATAAATCAGTTCCCAGTGTCTTATTTTATTTTTTGAAAATGTTTTGAAAATTTCACCCATAATGGAATATCCCGAAAAAAGGCTTTAAAGTACCAGATTTTTGCTATCTGTAAATCCACCTGTCCATTTTCCTGTGACGTCACAAAGTGATGCCAATACAAACAAACATGACGGATAGCACAGCAAGATATAGCGACATTAGCTCGGATTCAGACTTGGATTTCAGCGGCTTAAGCGATTCAACAGATTACGCATGTATTGAAACGGATGGTTGGAGTGTGGAGGCAGATAGCGAAAACAAAATTGAAGAAGAAACTGAAGCTATTGAGCGAATAGCTATTGAAGCTATTCGGCGATCACCTTCTAACCAACGATTTCATCTTTTGACCACTGGAGCAACTTAAATCAGTCGATTGGTAAGTGTTTGTTTGGCATTAAATGTGGGTGGAGGGAAAAGGCTGGATGCAAATAAAGCTACAAATGTACATACAGCTAGCCTAAATAGCATGTTAGCATCGATTAGCTGGCAGTCATGCCGTGACCAAATATGTCTGATTAGCACATAAGTCAATAACATCAGCAAAACTCACCTTTGTGATTTCGTTGACTTTATCGTTGGAAATGCACCTGCTTTGAGTGTCGCAGGATATCCACACATTCTTGCCATTTCTGCCATGTTAGCATCGATTAGCATGCCGTGCTAATCGATGCACACTCCACGTAAGACAACTTGAATCTGTCCCTGATCGTGTTGTTACACCTTCCGACAACACACCGACGAGGCATGATGTCTCCAAGGTAGGGAAAACAGTCGGAAAAACGGAATATAACAGAGGTGATTTGACTTGTGTTTGTAATGTGTTTGAGAAAATGGTGGATTGCTTCCCATTGTAACGTCACGGGTGAAAGGTCACCGCTCTGACAGCGAACAATTGAAAGGCGTTTAAATCCTCAAATTCACCCTTTTAGAGTTTGGAAATCGGTTAAAAAAACATATGGTCTTTTTTCTGCAACATCAAGGTATAAATTGACGCTTACATAGGTCTGGTGATAATGTTCCCCTTTAATGGCATTTCCTACGTATTCCTACGTCCATGTACACAACGTATTTTAAGAAGTCATACATTTTACCGTTTAAAACCGATACGGATAATTTTGAAATCAATACCGATAAATACATATTACATTTTAAAGCATTTAGGGGCCGATAATATCAGAATGCCGATATTATCGGACATCTCTAGTTTGTTCGCCAAGACATTGTTTGCATACAGAGGCATACAGTACTTGGCGCAATGTAAAGGTTCGTAAACCGAAAAAGGCAGCAAAGAAAGGCGTTCGTAAATCGAGGTTCCTCTGTATTTTACACCATCATATGTCACTGTTTCTCCTTTTTTTAATTTGTGCATGCACTATGATATGATCCATGCTTTATCACACACACACAAACACACACACACGCACACACACACACGCTGCGCACTTCTTCATACTGTCACTAACACTCTCCAAGCCCCACTGCTGTCTAAAACTAAGCTTGGCTAATTAGGACGTGTCTTCCCAGTTGAGTGGACTTGACGCCATGAGGGAAGAACCTGCAGAGTCAGCCCTGCAGCTTATGTAGCGTCCCTCTGGTACATGTGCGTGCAACTTTATGTATCTATGCACACAAATGCTTCTGGCTGGTGTGTAAGGTGGTAGATAGTCCTTTTAAGTGAGAGAGTGACTCCATTGCAAACATGTTTCACATCATGGGACCTAGTCTGACTATTTTATCTGCCCTGGAAGTGATTTTCACTGTAAGTATTCCTGCCCGCTTTGACTGGTACGGCTGCCCTCTTCTCAGCGAGTGTTTCGTGCATACACAGTTGCAATAATGCTGCAAAGGAGCCTTTTTTGTGTGGTCAGCTGCAGTGGCCCATCAACATGATCCTGTGTGGTACCCAGGCAAGGCGACCATTTACAGGCGGAGGAAGGTGATAATTAGCTTCTGCATTGAGTGTCAGTCACCACTGCACTTTGTCCTTAAAATGTGTGTGCGCGAGAACGGTGTCGCTGTTGCAAGAGCACATGTGTGAAGGTGCAAATGACTGCAATAGGCCACAAAGGGTGATTGGTGGCCTCTACACCTCTATATAGCCTGGCCTCTTGTGTTAGAGCAGAGTAAATGCATCATTTGAAACCACACTACAATGTTAAATGACATAAATTAAAAGGTGCCGATTATCTTGCTGGAAAAAAAATATATATATTATTATATTTATTTATATATATATATATATATATATATATATATATATATATATATACATATATATATATATATATATATATATATATATATATATATATATATATATATATATATATACAGTATGTATACACTCCGGCTTCCTCCCACTTCCAAAGACATGCACCTGGGGATAGGTTGATTGGTAACACTAAAAATTGGCCCTAGTGTGTGAATGTGGGTGTGAATGTTGTCTGTCTATCTGTGTTGGCCCTGCGATGAGGTGGCGACTTGTCCAGGGTGTACCCTGCCTTCCGACCGATTGTAGCTGAGATAGGCGCCAGCGCCCCCCGCGACCCCGAAAGGGAATAAGCGGTAGAAAATGGATGGATGGATGGACAGTATGTATATATATATATATATATATATATATATATATATATATATATATATATGTATACATATAAATATATATATATATATATATATATATATATATATATCCATCCATCAATCCATCTATTTTCTACCGGTTATTCCCTTTGGGGTCGCGGGGGGCGCTGGTGTCCCATTATTTTCTTTACTTTGTGAAACAGGTCAAAATGGCTCTTTGAGTAGTAAAGGTTGCCGACTCCTGTATATGTATATATATATATATATATATATATATATATATATATAAATATATATACATATATACATCCATCCATCCATCTATTTTCTACCGGTTATTCCTTTTGGGGTTGCGGGGGGCGCTGGTGTCCCATTGTTTTCTTTACTTTGTGAAACAGGTCAAAATGGCTCTTTGAGTAGTAAAGGTTGCCGACTCCTGTATATATATATATATATCCATTTTCTACTATCTCAGCTACAATCGGGCGGAAGGCGGCGTACACCCTGGACAAGTCGCCACCTCATCCCAGGGCCAACACAGATAGACAGACAACTTTCACACTCACATTCACACACTAGGGCCAATTTTGTGTTGCCAATCAACCTATCCCCAGGTGGATGTCTTTGGAAGTGGGAGGAAGCCGGAGTACCTGGAGGGAACCCAAGCATTCATATATATATATATATATATATATATATATATATATATATATATATATATATATATATATCAATCAATCAATGTTTACTTATATAGCCCTAAATCACTAGTGTCTCAAAGGGCTGCACAAACCACTACGACATCCTCGGTAGGCCCACATATATATATATATATATATATATATATATATATATATATATACACGTCGACTTGTCCAGGGTGTGCTCCGCCCTCCGCCCGATTGTAGCTGAGATAGTAGAAAATGGATAAATATATATATATATATATATATATATATATATATATATATGTATATATATATATATATATATATATATATCCCATCCATCCATTTCTACCGCTTATTCCCTTTTGGGGTCGCGGGGGGCACTGGCGCCTATCTCAGATACAATCGGGCGGAAGGCGGGGTACACCCTGGACAAGTCGCCACCTCATCGCAGAGCCAACACAGATAGACAGACAACATTCACACTCACATTCACACACTAGGGCCAATTTAGTGTTGCCAATCAACCTATCCCCAGGTGCAACACAGATAGACAGACAACATTCACACAAGGTATGCATTTTTTGTATACCTTATAGGGTATACCACTGGGGCCAGGGGCAGATCCTGTTCTGGCCTTTTTCACCACATCTTGGATTTCCTTCCAGGATGGTTCACCGATGTGGAGCTCCTTTCTTGGTTTTTCCGAGCTGCCGATGTTATGGTTGGCACCCAGGGCCTGGTTTTTGTAGGTGTCATTATGGGTTTCCCTTAGGAACGCCTCCACATCTTCCCTAGAGCTGGTCAGCATTCCGGATTTTGCTTCACCCAGTAGTTTCCTGGTGAATCTGAAAGGGTTTTTGGTGAACTGTGCTCTTCTGTTCTCCCTCTCCTTCCTCCTCTTCCGAATGTTTTCTGCTCTACGGAGTCTGCAAAGACGTTCCCGAAGTTGCCTTGTCAGATCCTTGATGCCTTCCTTTTCCTCGACAGTGGCTCTTTTGAACTGTTTGTTTAAAGTTTTGATTTCCTTCCTTAGGCGATGGATTTCTCTTTCTCTTCTGCTTGGCTGATGCGCCAATTTGGTGTAAACCTTCTTGTCCTCCATCCCAAAATGCTCCCTTGCCAGATTGTACGTTATTGTTGTGAGTGTATTGAAAAAATGCCCGATGCTCCTTCGGAGGCTGTGGATGCTGTTGCGGGGAATCTGGAAAAAGGGCACCATTCCATCATGCTGGAAGAAGGCAGAAGGCTGTTTTGTGCCAAAGGAAGAGAACTCCTCAACCATAAATCAATTCCGTACAATATCACTTCTAAATGTTGAAGGCAAAATCTTCTTTTCTGTACTGGCAAAAAGGATGACCTTATACGTGACTGAGAACGGATATGTTGACACCTCTATCCAAAAAGGTGGAATACCAGGCTTCTCTGGATGCCTGGAACACACCGGAGTTCTCAGTCAGATGATCCGGGAGGCCAAAGCAAGCAAAGGCAACCTGACTGTTGTCTGGCTCGATCTGGCTAACGCCTACGGATCAATCCCTCACGCCCTCATTCACACTGCACTAGACCATTACCACATCCCTCTGCACATCAAGGGAATGATAACCAGCTACTTTGGGGGCATCCAGATACGTTTCAAGACAGCCAATTTCACAACTCAGTGGCAAAACCTGGAAAAGGGAATCGTAACTGGATGCACAATCTCCCCATCCTCTTTATCATGGGTATGAACCTCCTCATAACAGCTGCTGGGAAAGAAGCCAGAGGACCAGCAATGGAATCAGGCATTCAACAACCCCCAATAAGAGGTTACATGGACGATCTCACCGTGACGACCACAACCCATGTGGAGGCGAGACGGGTGCTAACAGTTCTGGACCACATGGCAACATGGTCCAGAATGAAGTTTGAGCCCAAAAAATCAAGGAGCATGGTGATCCGGAAAGGTAAATTGACGAACAGGTTCAAGCTGCAAGTGCAAGGAGAAGTGATTCCATCGATTGAGGAGAACCCTATAAAGTGCCTCGGAAAGTGGTTTGACAGCTCACTTACTGACAGGAACAACATCACCAGTACAGAGAAGCAGACAGAGGAGTGGCTGAGGAAGATTGGAAAATCAGGACTCCCTGGTAAATTTAAAATATGGCTATACCAACATGGACTGTTACCAAGACTCATGTGGATGTTGACAGTGTATGACATCCCTATGACACGCGTAGAAGGAGTGGAAAGAAAGATCAACAAGAACCTCAGAAAATGGCTGGGAATCCCTCCAAGCTTCACATCAGTAGGCCTCTACATAAGATCAGGACAGCTCCAGCTTCCCTTGTCATCCGTGGTGGAGGAATTCAAGGTAGCAAAGTGCAGAGTCTTAATGACATACAGAGACACCCAGGACGAACAAGTCAGACACGCAGGCGTCACTACAAGATCAGGACGCAAGTGGGCAGCTGACACAACTGTTGCACAAGTTGAGAGCATATTGAGGCTACGTGACATCATAGGGATGCCGTGCACAGAGAGACAGGGTCTTGGAACTTCCCATGTCCAACAATGGAGTAAGGCAGAACCCAGGGAAAGAAGAGCTATGGTCCAGGAGGAAGTACGAAACCTGGAAGAGGAAGGTCGAATATCAAGAGCAATGGAACTAGCGTCCCAGGGAGCTTGGACCAAATGGGACCTCCCTAAGAGAAAGATCACATGGGCAGATCTGTGGAAGCTGGAACCATTCCGCATCTCTTTCTTGCTGAGATCAGTGTATGACACACTCCCGACTCCAACAAACTTGCACAGATGGGGCATGAGAGGGGATCCACTATGCAAGCTTTGCGGGCAGAAGGGTACCATGGCACACATTCTGTCAGGGTGTAAAACAGCACTCACCCAAGGGAGATACAGATGGCGTCATGACAAGGTGCTCATGACACTAGCTAACACCTTGGAGCAGCAGAGATGCAAGAAACAGCAACCCCAAGGGAAAACAAAATCCATCCAGTTTGTGAGGGAGGGAGAAAAGCCACCAACCACAGCAACAGCAAGGAAGAGCCTACTGCAAATGGCACGGTCTTGGGATATGAAAGTAGACCTGGGAGGAAGGCTGCAGTTCCCCCAGGTTGTACAAACAACCCTGAGACCGGATGTGGTGCTGTGGTCTGAAGAGGCAAAGAAGATAATTCTTATTGAACTCACAGTCCCATGGGAAGAAGGTTGCGACCAAGCCTTTGAAAGGAAAAGTGCTAAATACCAGGACCTTTTAAATGACTGCAGGGGAAAAGGATGGCAGGCATGGCTGTTCCCGGTCGAGGTCGGCTGCAGAGGATTCCCTGCCCAGTCGGTATGGAGAATGCTCACAGCTTTGGGAATAACGGGGAAGGAGAGAAAGACAGCAGCTCGCAGGATGGGGGAGGCAGCGGAGAGAGCCTCTTGCTGGTTATGGAGCAGGAGAGATGAGATGAGCTGGAAGCCAGGAGGAGGAGATAGGCAGTGACTTGGCCACCACTGCCGGCCCACCAGCGGTAGGGTGTTACGGTTCAGGGTCGAAACACCCAATGACCGCTGGACACAGTCTGAAGATATCAAGTTCTCCTGGCCAAGGCTCCATTCACCTAAGGTGAATGAAGAAGAAAGCATCTCCGGATGTAATGCAATCTTATATATATATATATATATATATATATATCCCATCCATCCATTTTCTACCGCTTATTCCCTTTTGGGGTCGCGGGGGGCACTGGCGCCTATCTCAGATACAATCGGGTGGAAGGCGGGGTACACCCTGGACAAGTCGCCACCTCATCGCAGAGCCAACACAGATAGACAGACAACATTCACACTCACATTCACACACTAGGGCCAATTTAGTGTTGCCAATCAACCTATCCCCAGGTGCATGTCTTTGGAAGTGGGAGGAAGCATATATATATATATATATATATATATATATATATATACAGGAGTCGGCAACCTTTACCACTCAAAGAGCCATTTTGACCTGTTTCACAAAATAAAGAAAACAATGGGAGCCACATAACTCTTTTGAAATGTATAATGAAATAATACTGCATACAGAGTTTTTTTTGCTTTGTGCTATGTATAAACCAGGGGTTTCAGACAAGCGGCCCGCATCTTAATATGAAAATTTAATGTTAGTGCGGCCTGCAAGCTTTATATGAATGCCGCTTGACAGCATCACACCTGCCAACCCTCCCAATTTTTCCGGGAGACTTCCGAATTTCAGAGTAATTATTATTTCGAATATACGCTGGTGTTCGCCCAATGAACAATAATAAGGGCGTACAATGATGTCACTACTGCCCTCTACAGCTTGTACAAATAGCTTCCCAGCCCAAATAATTGTTTGACGAGGCTATTGCAGACGCACGTCAGAGACTGCAAGGCATCCTTATTCAACAGCAATACAGGTCACACTGAGGGTGGCCGTCTAAACAACTTTAGCACTCCTACTAATATGCGCCACACTGTGAACCCACACCAAACAAGAATGACAAACACATTTCAGGAGAACATTCGCACTATAACACAACATAAACACAACATAACAAATACCCAGGTCACGGGGAGAACATGCAAACCCCACACAGAAAGATCCCGAGCCCAGGATCGAACCCAGGACCTTTGTATTGTGAGGCACATGCGGTAACCCCTTTTCCACCGTGTCGCCCCAAAATCAAAATATTCATGCGAAAATTAAGATTAGTCAATGACTAAAAATAGGTAATTAGCTTTTCAAACTACATAATTTTCTAGAAATACATTTTCAAATCTTGGCTAGTGGCAAATAATTTGCTGTGTGCATGTGCGTAGGTGCGTGTGTGTGTTTGTGTGTGTGGATGCGCACATGTTCATGTGCGTGGGTACTTTTAATTTTACTGACCTGGACCTCAGTGACCTTTTGTCTGGAGCCAGACGACTGTGTCCTCAGGATCATACATCAAATTAGCCATAAAAAAGAAAAAAAAAAAACGCCTTCCTTGCTCCCTCTCAACCACACTGGGAACTAATGAGAGATGCACCTTCAGCTGCACAAAGAATCCACTCCGGCGTTCCAGGTAATAAAGGGGAGGAGTGTGTGTTGAAGACAATTTGAACCCTTACGAGAAGTATATTAGCACTCCAGTCCTAGTGCTAGTGTTGTGTCCGCTTTGACCTGCATCAAGATACACGGTCAATTCTCAGGCTCATTTTCAAAGTGAGAAGTGATTCTCCAGGGACCTAAACATACAACAATTTTCATTCACATTTATTTTGGACTTGCTTTACTACAGATTTTATAAATATTTTAATGTTCATTTGCACTACAGTATCAGTCACAGTGTTTTTTCCAATCCAGTTTCATCATGTTTTATGCTGCCTTAACACCCAATTCTGGTCCCCATACACAGGACACCTAAAAGGTCCGCCATCCCACCCTAAAACCATACTCAGTATGTTTATAACCACTAAAGAACTAATTATTGCATTGATTTAATTAGGTTTTTGATTTTCAAAGATGATATTAACATATGTAGAACATATTTGTTATGATCCGCTGCCCGGATTTTATTATGATTAGATTTTTGAGTCTTTTTGTGTTTTCTGTTGGTTTTGGACTCTTTCGGTTCCTGTTTGTGCACCTCTCAGTTGGTTTCCATAGTTACTCATTATTTTCACCTGCCGCTTGTTCAAGACGTGCACCTGTTTTGTGATCACTATTATTATTTAAGCCTGCCTTCTCCAGTCAGTCAGTCTGGCTTCCTAGTTTGTGTTCATACAACAAGTAACGGCTGCTTTTTTCCTGCTCGCTACCTGATAGCGTCCACGCAAGGCTATTTGTTTTCTAGCTCCCATGCTAGCTCTTTCAGTTGTTTGCCTTAAGTGCTATGAGCATGTTTTTCTTTGTTCTAACTGATTTATTTCTTAATACATAATTTTTCCTACCTGCACGCTGTGTCCGAAACCCGTCTGCATCCCTGGGAGAACGAAACCCGCATCACCATGCGACCAGGTCATTACAATATCTAGATAAATGCCCCAAAATATTTAGTTTTTTTTTTTACAAAAAGAGTGCCATAAAATTCAATATAAAGTAGCCAGAATATGATTTTAATTAATCATATAATCCTTCAGTATTTACCTAAATCTGTTTTACGTCTGAGTGTAAAGTAGAGATAGGCTGATACACATGTCATTATCATCAGTGGATAATACAAATCACAAAAAAAAAAATATTTTTTAGGATGATACTAATATTAGTGTGTCTTCTGGGAGTCAAGTGTACCCGTGTTTTTAAAACCTAGTGAGACCTCTGTTTCTAATTTCAATCGAGGGTCTTCGAACGCACCACATGTATAGGCTTTATGCAAAAGTGAAACCTGTACATACATTTATCCAATGCTGCCACCAATAGATGTATTATAGTTTTATTATTATTATTATTGGTAATGTTTTTGTATACTTCATGTATTTAAATTAAAATATAAAAAATCTTCAAACTTGACAATAGTCCAGAGGGGCCTCTGGACTATTGTCAAGTTTGAAGATTTTTTGATGCTGCCACAAAAATAATTTCACTGCTAATAATGTTCAATGATGCAAAACATGAAATTACACTGATCTTTTATCATTTATCTATAATGTTTATTCTTATTTCAGTCTTAATTCTTCATTTGACAATTAAAAATGTTCTGTGTGAAGTCATAATTTAGAGTAATTCTTCACAAACGTAGTTAAACCGATCCCCGACATCCACCCCTGGCACTTCACTCTATCTATTTTGCACACACGTAGTGTTCATTGCATGTTGCTGACTCTCAAAAAAAGCTTCCTGTAGTGGAATAAATGAAATAATGGAGCCAAAAGGGCTTTCACCTGTCACTCCATGCCATCGACAACCAATGCCAAAGTCGACGACTCAGCTTTTATGTGCTGTGGACAATGGCCTGCTGGGGCGACACATGTTAAAGCATGCATTAACATCTTGGACTGACAGCTTTCTTCTTCCCGTGCCCTTAGATTGTAGCCAACACACTGATACTGCATAATCTGGGAACAAGCTGCACTGGTCAATGTGTTGTTTGTGTCAAGTTCATGATTAGGATGAAGTGTGATAGGGTGAAGCATGCATGCACACACATAGAAGTCAAGAAATCGCTCTCCTCTCTCTCTTTTAATATTTGCTGGCATAACAGTGGTATCTCATAATGACTGCAGATAAATGAAAGGTTGTATTGTTCAGCTGCCATGCATGTCGGTGGCCAGGATGCAGGGTAATTTTTCTTCCTTGCTTTTTTTTATCCCTTTCATGTCCCCAACAAGACTGTTTCTGCAAGCTAGATCAAGTTGACACACGATGACATATCATTTTCTAAATCATATCCCCCCTCCCAGTAATATTTCAATGTTATGATAACACTTTCTGATTTTTTTTCATTAAATCCAGCTCCCATTTGTGTTCTTTCTTAAGGGGTAATGCGGCTTTAATGCGGCCTCTTTGAGATGCGATCCAGGAAACTTAAATGTGGACTGAATTGTTTTGACTCCCCTGATGAGAAATGACGGATGAGGACACTGCTTGTCTTTATTTGTATAGATGCAGTCAGACAAGTGTGCCTCGCCCCCTTAACTAGTGCAAAGCTAAAAATAAAAGGATAAATCTAACATGCTCAGAGGCAGGTGAAGGGATGGGAACATCTGCTTTTGGTCATAAACAATATATGAGGTGCTTTTTGCAAGTGAAATCCTTAAAGATTCGCTGCCAGCTTCACTCTGTTTTGTTTTTTTGTTTTTTGTTACCGGGCAATATGACATGAAGTGGAAAATGGAAGGTTGGCAAATACAAACAAAGACAAAATAATTGTCTGGGGAATAGTATTTAACTTGGAAGTCACAAAGTGTTTCCTTGTCTCTGTTTTGTCTCACATGTTTCCACGGATTCATCCATATTTGCTTCCAGCGTGTCTTGCTTCTTTCAGTGTAAGCGAGGGGACTGGTAATGAAGGTCCTCAGATTCCGATGATGCATGTTATTGCTTAAAAAAAAATAAATATCCAAGGCCAAATGCTTTTTGACTGCTGCTTGTGCAGTGACCTGTGCACGTCAAGCTTCCCTCTGTTTATTGGGTTGTCTTCTTTCCACACTAATGGCCATGAGGGGCTGAGTCCGAGATTCACCTGACCACCGCTCACCAAGCTGGCTCTTTGGAACCGACAAGCGGAACGGAAATCACATTAACCCGGCCCGACCAAAAGAAAAACCCACATACTCTCGCACGTTCGGTCTAAACAAAACAACAAGAGGATCTTACTGCTTCTCCCCTTCATCAGGAGGACGTGTCAGTCCGGCTCATTGTTGTTTACCGCTGCTCCGTGAAGGCCTCCTGCCACCCACACCTCCTCAGGCTGATCGTGTTTTAAAATGCTGTGGAAAAAAAATGACGGCTGCTCCACGCACTCACACACTCGATAACATTAGTTGTACATGCTGTCGTTCGATTTGGCTTTTTCAAACAGGTCACATTGCTTGATGTCAGTGTCCACACAGAGATAGAATCTAGGCCACCACAACCTTCCCGCCTAAAGGGAAAGGGAAGTAAAGCTAAATTAGGAATCATTGAAGCCATCTACTTAGGCAATTTTTTTATGGTTTGAAAGTTTTCAGGTGAGTGTGCCAGTCTCATCTTTCATCCACCTGAGCAGTTCTGTGTCCAGAAGGCATCCAGACTCATTTATTTTCTCCCCTTTACGTTGCACCTCATCATAACCACCCCCTCTAAAGAATTCTGTGGGGAATACATCGACCATATTTCAGCTGTGAAGCTCCCTGCCTATCTCTTGCCTTTTCAGTAGGGAGGCAAGCAGTCCTGGCAGATTGTTGTTTTTATTTAGTGCGCTGCTACTCCAGTGTCAGTGTCATATTTTCTCTCTTTAATTGATGTCCGTGCCTGTGATGCTACCCGCTGCACCCTTAAGAGGATGCCTTCGCCGAACAGGCCCTTATCTTGCATTAATAGGCCTGTCTCTCCTCTGAAACCTTCAGCTGTGTTAGGCCATTGTTGCCTTGCCGTGCCTCAGGTTTGAGCATTTACTGTTCTGCCCATCAGTTGTCTCTCCAGGCCTCACTATTCCCTGTCCTTGGATGGCCTCAACCACCCGGTCTTCCTACGGCATACTTGCCAACCCTCCAAAATTTTCCAGTAGACTCCCGAATTTTACTGTCTCTCCCAAAAATCTCCCGGGACAACCATTCTCCCGAATTTCTCCCGACTATATATATTAGGGCTGCAAATCTTTGGGTGACCCACGATTCGATTCAATATCGATTCAAAAACGATATTTTTCCGATTCAAAACAATTCTGAATTCATTCAATACATAGGATTTCAGCAGGATATACCCCAGTCTGCTGACATGCTGCAGAGTAGTAGATTTTTTTAAAAAACAACTTTTATAATTGTAAAGGACAATGTTTTATCAATTGATTGCAATAATGTAAATTTGTTTTAACTATTAAACGGACCAAAAATATGACTTATTTTATCTTTGTGAAAACATTGAACACAGTGTGTTGTCAAGCTTATGAGATGCGATGCAAGTGTAAGCCACTGTGACACTATTGTTCTTTTTTTATCTTTATAAATGTCTAAAGATAATGTCAATGTGGGATTTTTAATCACTGCTATGCTGAAATTATAACTATTATTGATATTGTTGTTGATAATATTCATTTTGGTTCACTACTTTTTGTTTGTTCTGTGTCGTGTTTGTGTCTCCTCTCAATTGCTCTGTTTATTGCAGTTCTGAGTGTTGCTGGGTCAGGTTTGGTTTTGGAATTGGATTGCATTGTTATGGTATTGCTGTGCTGTGGTTTGTTGGATTGATTAAAAAAAAAAATAAATAAAAATTAAAAATGAGAATCGAGTCTGAATCGCACAACGTATTCGATTCGATTCATATTCGAATGGATTTTTTCCCACACCCCTAATATATATATATATATATATATATATATATATATATATATATATATGTATATATATATATATATA
Source organism: Nerophis ophidion (assembly GCF_033978795.1). NCBI lineage: Eukaryota > Metazoa > Chordata > Actinopteri > Syngnathiformes > Syngnathidae > Nerophis > Nerophis ophidion. Next base: position 34,060,398 of record NC_084612.1, read on the forward strand.
CATACATTTTATATATATATATATATATATATATATATATATATATAAAGATATTATACTTCAATTTCAGTGATATCTAGCTATAAATATATACTCCTCCCACTTAACTTCGACCCCCGGCACTGTGTTTAAAAACACTGTGCTAAGCTATCTGAATGCAACATTAATATTAAAGCAATTTAGTATGGATGTAACGATACCAAAATCTCACGGTACGATATTGTCACGGTATTAGGGCCACGGTATGATATTATTGTGGTAAATGACCAAAATGCTTTGTAAAAAAAACCATAGTGTGTAAAATGCAGTGGCAGGAATGTTTAGGATAAACACACGTAGAGTAATTGAACACAAACATGTCTTTAAGCGTTTACTTTCTGAGAAGCAGTGTCCTTTACAGTGGACACTTATATATCATTTTGGAAAATGCTTATTGTAAGAAAAGTTAACTGACTGCTTTTAACGATGTAAATAGTTCACAAATTGATGTTTAGTTTCGCTGGCTTGTGCAGTGACTGTCTCCTTCTCGGCTTGGAAACGCTCAAGACGATGACGGCGAGCTTTGCTTTGCAGTATGCAGACTTTATTACCGCCGCTAAAGAGGTTACGTTCTTGCCAGGGTTTTTTGTCTGTTAGCAACATAACTAAAAAAAATTATGGACGGATTGTGAATAATTCCCCTTGTCTACAACAAACACATTTTTACCCAATGTCTTTTTCTCGCCTTCACGGCATACTTTGCCCCCACCTTGCCGGTCCCGTGCTGCCCAGAGAATTGTAAAAGATGTATTTTATTTTCAGACAAGCCAACGCAAATGTCCCAGAATAAAATATACACTCGTGTTTCTGTTTGATACTGTCACACATCACGGTATTATTGTGAAGGTTTTAAAAGCACAATAGCATGTTATTTACAGTACCGTAACACACCTATAAATGTGATTAAACTTAAGTACTCAACCATCTTGATAATTAATTCATTTTATTTGTAGTACAGTATATGGAGAGGTACAATAAAACATTAGCTGTAGGCTAAAAATGGCTCCTGTGCTGCACTTTGGACACCTCTGCTCTCAATTTAAATAAATGACCATCAAGTCAAAGAGAGCTATGTTTTCCTTTTCACTTTGTCATGCCTGCTTTCATCCATCCATCCATCCATCCATCCATCCATCCATCCATCCATCCATCCATCCACCCATCCATCCATCCATCCATCCATCCATTCATCCATTCAGTTTCTATCCCAGACGCACTCAGACGGAAGGCAGTGTACACCCTCGCCACAGGGCCAACACAGATAGACAGACAACATTCACACTCACATTCACACACTAGGGCCAATTTAGTGTTGCCAATCAACCTATCCCCAGGTGCATGTCTTTGGAGGTGGGACCGTGGGAGGAAGCTGCAGAACCTGAAGAGAACCCACGCAGTCACCATTAATGCTCAATTGTCTTTGCAGTTTAGGTAGATAAACAGCTTTACAGTGGTACCTTCTCCTCTCTGAGCTGCAACCTTATCGTGGTAGAGGAGTTTGCGTGTCCCAATGATCCTAGGAGCTATGTTGTCCGGGGGCATAAAGCCCCCTGGTAGGGTCTCCCAAGGCAAACAGGTTCTAGGTGAGGGATCAGACAAAGAGCAGCTCGAAGACCTTTATGAAGATGAAAAACCATGGACCCAGATTTCCCTCGCCCGGACGCGGGTCACCGGGGCCCCCCTCTGGAGCCAGGCCCGGAGGTGGGGCACGATGGCGAGCGCCTGGTGGCCGGGCCTGTTCCCATGGGGCCCGGCCGGGCACAGCCCGAAGAGGCAACGTGGGTCACCCCTCCAATGGGCTCACCACCCATAGCAGGGGCCATAGAGGTCGGGTGCATTGTGAGCTGGGCGACAGCCGAAGGCAGGGCACTTGGCGGTCCGATCCTCGGCTACAGAAGCTAGCTCTTGGGACGTGGAACGTCACGTCACTGGGGGGGAAGGAGCCTGAGCTAGTGCGCGAAGTCGAGAAATTCCGGCTGGATATAGTTGGACTCACTTCGACGCACAGCAAGGGCTCTGGAACCACTTCTCTCGAGAGGGATTGGACCCTCTTCCACTCTGGCGTTGCCGGCAGTGAGAGGCGACGGGCTGGGGTGGCAATTTTTGTTTCCCCCCGGCTCAAAGCCTGTACGTTGGAGTTCAACCCGGTGGACGAAAGGGTAGCCTCCCCCCGCCTTCGGGTGGGGGGACGGGTCCTGACTGTTGTTTGTGCTTATGCACCAAACAGCAGTTCAGAGTACCCACCCTTTTTGGGAACACTCGAGGGAGTACTGGAAAGTGCTCCCCCGGGTGATTCCCTTGTCCTACTGGGAGACTTCAACGCTCACGTTGGCAACGACAGTGAAACCTGGAGAGGCGTGATTGGGAAGAATGGCCGCCCGGATCTGAACCCGAGTGGTGTTTTGTTATTGGACTTTTGTGCTCGTCACAGTTTGTCGATAACAAACACCATGTTCAAACATAAGGGTGTCCATATGTGCACTTGGCACCAGGATACCCTAGGCCGCAGTTCCATGATCGACTTTGTAGTTGTGTCATCGGATTTGCGGCCTCATGTTTTGGACACTCGGGTGAAGAGAGGGGCGGAGCTTTCTACCGATCACCACCTGGTGGTGAGTTGGCTGCGATGGTGGGGGAGGATGCCGGACCGACCTGGGAGGCCCAAACGCATTGTGAGGGTCTGCTGGGAACGTCTGGCAGAGTCTCCTGTCAGACAAAGTTTCAATTCCCACCTCCGGAAGAACTTTGAACATGTCACGAGGGAGGTGCTGGACATTGAGTCCGAGTGGACCATGTTCCGCACCTCTATTGTCGAGGCGGCAGATCGGAGCTGTGGCCGCAAGGTAGTTGGTGCCTGTCGGGGCGGCAATCCTAAAACCCCTTGGTGGACACCAGCGGTGAGGGATGCCGTCAAGCTGAAGAAGGAGTCCTATCGGGTCCTTTTGGCTCATAGGACTCCGGAGGCAGTGGACAGGTACCGACAGGCCAAGCGGTGTGCAGCTTCAGCGGTCGCGGAGGCAAAAACTCGGACATGGGAAGAGTTCGGGGAAGCCATGGAAAACGACTTCCGGACGGCTTCGAAGCGATTCTGGACCACCGTCCGCCGCCTCAGGAAGGGGAAGCAGTGCACTATCAACACCGTGTATGGTGCGGATGGTGTTCTGCTGACCTCGACTGCGGATGTTGTGGATAGGTGGAAGGAATACTTCGAAGACCTCCTCAATCCCACCAACACGTCTTCCTATGAGGAAGCAGTGCCTGGGGAATCTGTGGTGGACTCTCCTATTTCTGGGGCTGAGGTCGCTGAGGTAGTTAAAAAGCTCCTCGGTGGCAAGGCCCCAGGGGTGGACGAGATCCGCCCGGAGTTCCTTAAGGCTCTGGATGCTGTGGGGCTGTCTTGGTTGACAAGACTTTGCAGCATCGCGTGGACATCGGGGGCGGTACCTCTGGATTGGCAGACCGGGGTGGTGGTTCCTCTCTTTAAGAAGGGGGACCGGAGGGTGTGTTCCAACTATCGTGGGATCACACTCCTCAGCCTTCCCGGTAAGGTTTATTCAGGTGTACTGGAGAGGAGGCTACGTCGGATAGTCGAACCTCGGATTCAGGAGGAACAGTGTGGTTTTCGTCCTGGTCGTGGAACTGTGGACCAGCTCTATACTCTCGGCAGGGTTCTTGAGGGTGCATGGGAGTTTGCCCAACCAGTCTACATGTGCTTTGTGGACTTGGAGAAGGCATTCGACCGTGTCCCTCGGGAAGTCCTGTGGGGAGTGCTTAGAGAGTATGGGGTATCGGACTGTCTTATTGTGGCGGTCCGCTCCCTGTACGATCAGTGCCAGAGCTTGGTTCGCATTGCCGGCAGTAAGTCGAACACATTTCCAGTGAGGGTTGGACTCCGCCAAGGCTGTCCTTTGTCACCGATTCTGTTCATAACTTTTATGGACAGAATTTCTAGGCGCAGTCAAGGCGTTGAGGGGTTCCGGTTTGGTAACCGCAGGATTAGGTCTCTGCTTTTTGCAGATGATGTGGTCCTGATGGCTTCATCTGACCGGGATCTTCAGCTCTCGCTGGATCGGTTCGCAGCCGAGTGTGAAGCGACCGGAATGAGAATCAGCACCTCCAAATCCGAGTCCATGGTTCTCGCCCGGAAAAGGGTGGAGTGCCATCTCCGGGTTGGGGAGGAGACCCTGCCCCAAGTGGAGGAGTTCAAGTACCTAGGAGTCTTGTTCACGAGTGAGGGAAGAGTGGATCGTGAGATCGACAGGCGGATCGGTGCGGCGTCCTCAGTAATGCGGACGTTGTACCGATCCGTTGTGGTGAAGAAGGAGCTGAGCCGGAAGGCAAAGCTCTCAATTTACCGGTCGATCTACGTTCCCATCCTCACCTATGGTCATGAGCTTTGGGTCATGACCGAAAGGATAAGATCACGGGTACAAGCGGCCGAAATGAGTTTCCTCCGCCGTGTGGCGGGGCTCTCCCTTAGAGATAGGGTGAGAAGCTCTGCCATCCGGGAGGAACTCAAAGTAAAGCCGCTGCTCCTCCACATCGAGAGGAGCCAGATGAGGTGGTTCGGGCATCTGGTCAGGATGCCACCCGAACGCCTCCCTAGGGAGGTGTTTAGGGCACGTCCAACTGGTAGGAGGCCACGGGGAAGACCCAGGACACGTTGGGAAGACTATGTCTCCCGGCTGGCCTGGGAACGCCTCGGGATCCCCCGGGAAGAGCTAGACGAAGTGGCTGGGGAGAGGGAAGTCTGGGTTTCCCTGCTTAGGCTGTTGCCCCCGCGACCCGACCTCGGATAAGCGGAAGATGATGGATGGATGGATGGACAGTGGTACCTCAGTTTAAAAGTCCCCCAGCTCTCAAGCTTTTTGGGATACGATCTGTCTCCCGGCAAATCGTTTTGCTCGAGGTGGTGAGAAATAACTTGGGCTCGGAGCCTCGCCATCTCTAGTTGTGTGAATGTCATTAGGCATTAATTGGTGTATCAAATGCCACAGAGAACTGACCCAAATATCTGGTGACTTGCCCGTTAAAATTAACTAATAGCTAGCAAGAGATGACTTTATTTTTCCAACCATGGGAACAACGAAAGTGAGCATCAAGGACAGTATTTAGAAGTGGATGATATTCACTGAATTCAAGAATAAAATCATCGACAAACATGATCAAGGTGTGAGCAGTGCAAGCATATTACAAACCCCGTTTCCATATGAGTTGGGAAATTGTGTTAGATGAAAATATAAACGGAATACAATGATTTGCAAATCATTTTCAACCCATATTCAGTTGAATATGCAACAAAGACAACATATTTGATGTTCAAACTGATAAACATTTTTTATTAACATTGACTTTAGAATTTGATGCCACGTGACAAAGAAGTTGGGAAAGGTGGCAATAAATACTGATACAGTTAAGGAATGCTCATCAAACACTTATATGGAACATCCCACAGGTGTGCGGGCTAATTGGGAAAACAGTTGGGTGCCATGATTGGGTATACAAGCAGCGTCCATGAAATGCTAAGTAATTCACAAACAAGGATGGGGTAAAGGTCACCACTTTGTAAGCAAATTGTTGAACAGTTGTAGAACAACATTTCTCAACGAGCTATTGCAAGGACATTAGGGATTTTACCATCTACGGTCCTTAAAATCATCAAAAAGTTCAGAGACTCTGGAGAAATCACTGCACATAAGCGATGATATTACAGACTTTTGATCCCTCAGGCGGTACTGCATCAAAAACTGACATCGGTGTGTAAAGGATATCACCACATGAGCTCAGGAACACTTCATAAAACCACTGTCAGTAACTACAGTTGGTTGCTACATCTGTAAGTGCAAGTTAAAACTCTACTATGCAAGGCCAAACCCATTTATCAACAATATCCAGAAACGCCGTCGGTTTGGCTGGGCCCGGGCTCACCTAAGATGGACTGATTCAAAGTGGAAAGGTGTTCTGATGTCTAACGAGTCCACATTTCAAATTATATTTGGAAACAGAGGACGTGGTGTCTTCCAGAACAAAGAGGAAAATAACCATTCGGATTGTTAAAGGCGCAAATTTAAAAAAAACGCATCTGTGATGGTGCCCAAAGCATGGGTAACTTACACATCTGTGAAAGCACCATAAATGCTGAATGGTCTGATTGATTGATTGATTGATACTTTTATCAGTAGATTGCACAGTACAGTACATATTCTGTACAATTGACACTAAATGGTAACACCCGAATAAGTTTTTCAACTTGTTTAAGTCGGGGTCCACGTTAATCAATTCATGGTCCATACAGGTGTTGGAGCAATATATGTTGTCATCCAAGCAACGTTATCATGGACGCCCCTGCTTATTTCAGCAAAATCCAAGATGGCGCCAGTGTGTGCTATGGCCTGCCGTCTATCGCTGTCAGTTGTATTTGTTTTTGTGCTGTTCACGTTTTTTGTTGTCCCTGTCGACTCACTGTTGGTGTATGATCGCCAAACACTGTTGGATCTGTGTCCCTCTCACACGGACATGATCAACTTCGACGTTGGTTTTTCGACGTCCAAGTCAGCGTTCTCACCTGGCCGGATTCCTCCTTTCCTTTTTCGCCCACTGGCTCCTCCCCCCCGGCGAAAGCGCCACTGGCGCCGCGGCAAACGTGGCGGCCAGCTGGTGAGAGTTAGGGCACTCCTAGACCGCCTTTCCGTGGCTTCCAGAAGGAGGTATGGTCCGGTACATGGTCTCTTCCTGCACCCGCGTTCGCTGGAGCCCCCCGGGTCCTGGATTGTGCCTGTTGTCGGTCTGCAGCGGGAAGCTCGCCCGCCTCGCTCCTGCTGTCCCCGCCCCCGGAGACGCGGCGTGAATTCCCGCCACCTGCGGGCTCTGTGTCAGGCCCCACCTGGATTAGCAGCGGCCTTGGACGCGCCGGCCCCCGTTAAGTTCAGTCTTGTTAACGCAAGATCCTTGACCAACAAAACATTTATCCTGAAGGATTTATTCGTCTCCGGCGGACTGGACCTTCTCTATTTGACAGAAACCTGGCTGAGAGTCGGTGAGTCCGCCGCTCTTAATGAACTTCTGCCTCCGGAGTGTTCTTATTTTAATTCTCCGCGGTCGTCCGGCCGAAAAGGAGGAGGATTAGCAGTCGTTTTTAAAAATGACTTTAAATGCCGTCAGATCCGCCTGCAATCCTCCTTTTCAAGCTTCGAACTATGCATGTTTGAACTGGGTCTTTCTGATGTCGTCCTGTGTGTCGTCGTATATCGACCACCCAAGTACCACAAAGACTTTATAAATGACTTTTCTGAATTTCTGGCCGAAATCCTGCCCAAATATGATCGTGTCTTAATTGTTGGTGATTTTAATATTCACACCTGCTGCCCAGACGAACCTTTATCCAGGATCTTCCTGAATGTCATTGACTCTTTTAACTTTGTACAGTCTGTGTGTGGTTCTACACACGAACGCGGGCATACACTAGACCTCGTACTGTCTTATGGTTTCATTGTTGACAATGTTGTTATTGGTGATAGGGTGTTCAGTGATCACAGTCCTGTTATGTTTAATTTAATTTTTGAACCTGATGTAAAGCCGCTTGCCATGCGTCATGCGCGTGTTATTAGGTCTGACACCGCAGCCGCCTTTTCTCCTTTGTTTACTGAGTACATGCAGAGTATATCACACCCTGCAGACACTGAACAATTGATGTACTCTTTTCTTTCGACATGTTCTAAGATTCTGGATAGTATAGCGCCCCTCAGAGGTATACGTCCCAAACCAAAACAGGAACCTTGGCTCAATGAAACCACACGCACAGCTCGTCGTGAGTGGCGAAGGGTGGAGCGCAAGTGGAAAGGGGATCACTTGGAAGTCTCCTATCAAATTTTAAAAGAAAACTGTCGAAATTATCAAAGTGTGGTTAAAGCTGAGAAAACAAAATATTTGTCAGACTTAATTTTAAATAGCATCAGTAAGCCACGTGTTCTTTTTAATACTATTAGTAATGTTCTTAAACCGAATCCAGCCACTTCACTGGAGATGACAAGTGAAACTTGTGAAAAATTTCTCTCCTTTTTTAATGATAAGGTTGCTTCTATTCGGGCAAATCTTTCTCGTTTTCCATTAAGTTTTAATGTGGCCACTCAGTGCTCGACTGTGTTCTGTCACTTTGAGCCTGTGTCCATGCCTGAACTTACAGGAATAGTCGGCAAGCTAAAACCCTCATCATGTTCCACAGACCCAGTCCCCCCTCGCTTTTTTAAAGAAATCTGGGACACTATTGATTCGTCTGTTAGGAACATTATCAACAGCAGCTTGATTTCTGGCTGTGTCCCCTCCTTTTGTAAAAAAGCTGTTGTTGAGCCTTTGATTAAAAAACCAGGTCTTGATCCGACAAGTTTGTCAAATTATCGGCCCATTTCCAAATTACCTTTTGTGTCAAAGATTTTGGAGAAATGTGTTCTGGCACAACTGCAGCCTTTTTTAGATGAAAATAGCACTTTAGATCCATTTCAGTCTGGATGCAAAGCTTTGCACAGTACTGAATCTGCACTTTTAAAGGTTTTTAATGACTTGCTTTTAATGTCTGATTCTGGCAGCTCTGCCATTTTAGTGCTTTTAGATCTTACAGCTGCCTTTGACACAGTCGACCACACAATTATTTTAGACCGCCTGAGAGACTGTGTGGGTGTCAGGGGGACTGCGTTAGTGTGGTTCAGATCTTACCTGTCTGAGAGGTCCTTCTCTGTCAGGCTGGGGGACGCCACCTCCTCTTCTGCCCCGCTTTACTGTGGTGTCCCCCAAGGATCTATTTTAGGCCCCATCCTGTTCGCTCTTTATCTCTTCCCTCTTGGAGATATTTTTAAGAAACATGGAGTGTTTTATCACTTTTATGCAGATAACTGCCAAATTTATATGCCGATTTCAAAAAGCCACGGCTCCCTTACCCCCCTTCTCAACTGTCTATGTGACGTCAAGGCTTGGTTAGCCCAGAATTTTTCAATAATGAATGAGGGAAAAACGGAAGTTTTAGTTTTTGGTCCGGCCCTTACTGACTTGGGACCATTGCAAAATTACGTGCGTCCCAAAGTCACAGCGATTTTAAACTAGACAAACAAGTCAATGGCGTTTTAAAATCGTGTTTTTATCACCTTCGTCTTTTAGTAAAGGTTAAACCGTTTTTATCTGGAGCATAATATTGTTTTTAACATGGCTGTGCAGCACTTTGGAAACGTTATTGTTGTTTAAATGTGCTATATAAATAAAGTGGATTGGATTGGATTGAAGACAAGTGTTACAACAGCGTGGCTTCGTAGAAAAGAGTGCGGGTACTTTCCTGGCCCGACTGCAGTCCAGACCTGTCTCCCATCGCATTATGAAGCGTAAAATACGACAGCGGAGACCCCGGACTGTTGAACGACTGAAGCTCTGCATAAAACAAGAATGGGAAAGAATTCCACTTTCAAAGCTTCAAGAATTAGTTTCCTCAGTTCCCAAACGTTTATTGACTGTTGTTAAAAGAAAAGGCGATGTAACACAGTGGTGAACATGTCCTTCCCCAATTATTTTAGCACGTGTTGCAGCCATGAAATTGTAAGTTAATTATTATTTGCAAACCAAAATAAAGTTTATGAGTTTGAACATCAAATATGTTGTCTTTGTAGCATATTCAACTGAATGTGGGTTGAAAATGATTTGCAAATCATTGTATTCCGTTTATATTTACAGCTAACACAATTTCCCAACTATAATGGAAACAGGGTTTGTACTTTACAACTTGCACCATGCTGATTCAGAGTTAGACCATTTCTACACTAAGTCGTTTAACCCCTTAAACAAATAATTATTTAGCCCAAGCCCCGTTTCAGCCTCACTAAACCAGAGTTGAAGGTCCCCCTCCTCTGACAAATTTTTACACGGCTAAGTGTGCCGTGTATTTCTTGCTCTTAGCTTTGTATGGATCATTGATCGTTTACAAACTGACTTTGGAGAGGAAGTGACGCCAGAAAGAACGCGCCCCACAAAGGAAGTAACATCAGAAAGAACGCGCCACGACTAGCTTCAGAATTAAGCGGTTTCGTAACGCGTACCTAACCACTGGAAATATGAAAGTGAGTCATCCAGACATTCCCGTGTTTGTCATTCTTCTACATGTATAGACGCTTGTGGAAATCACACATGAATACCCTAAGAGAAAGTGATTGCAGCTATTACAGATACAACACTTCCCAGACGGCAAAAAAACTTTTGAATGTCCAGGTCAGCTGTGATTGTACTTCGCGAAAAACTTTGTCCATTGTCAAAGGAGTGACAACGAGAATGCAAGCTCCCTTGGATGTGATAGGAAAGCTAGTGTGTGCTTTGTATTTCCTGGTCATCGAGGAAAACGGCGAATGCTTTTGGACTGGCAAAGCAGACTGCATCAGTTTTTGTCTGCCATGTATGTTGCCGACTCAACGTCTGGTTCCAGAGTATATAAAGTCACCAAAAAGAAATGGGCAATGAAGCTGAAGGCAAAAGAGTGAGGAGGGTTCTGACCAGATATCTAGATCCCTAGATTAATTTATGTAAAATGTTCTTAATCACATTGTTTACGTGTCTAATAAAGATTTGATTATTATATGATGTTTCAGGTGTGATTCACTACAATAGGGCCCCAAATGGTGGCATTGTTGTGTCTGGACATGGATGAGTTTAAGTTGAATTTTCCCTGGTGTAAACAGGGCCCTAGTCACGCAAACTAAGGCCGTTAAAATACATTTTAAACAGCAGAATCTTTAGATGAAAATATGGGGAGACTGCTGATAGTGTGTTTGACAGAGAAACACACCACATAAATCCACTCTACAAGGAAAAGGCTATACGTTTTTATTGCATTACTTCATACAATTATTCTATACTTGTTTGTGGTACCTCCTATTGTACATCTTCTTTATTTAGAAGTAGTTTTTTTATCATTTAAAAGCATGTTCTATGTCAAAATGTTGCGTTTTTTTGTGGGGCTTAGAACAGAAAAATTGTCTTACAATTATTTTTAATGAGAAACAAGTATTTTGGTGTTACTTGCTCTGTCACAGAACCAATTAAACGCGTAAGCCGAACAACCACTGTAATTGGGCTCATTTACAGTGTTTTTTGCTTTTACCCCATCTTGTTCAGGCTGAGAGTGTGATCCTTCAGGCCAGTAATGACATCCATCCTTCTACTTTTTGATGGGAAAGTATAGGATTGTGTCCTACTTTTAGGTGACTTCAGATGTGTCCTATCACTTTTTTTCTGTGTTTGCTTTGTCGGTCTCATTGCGCAAGGTGGTAATAAAGCTGTCCAGTGAAATATAAAGGCGTCGCTATGGAGTATGTCCATGCACTTGTGGTAACTGTGGGCCATCTTTGAATCAGAGCCTCAGGCTTAAATTGATAGATCGGCGAAGCAGTTTGTTCTACCAAATTTAACAATGATATATCATTATCACAACTTTGGGAGGAAATCTATAAAATCAATGGGCCTGCTGGAGGAGTAGGATTAGTTTTACTAACACGCTGAGAGGGTGTTAAAGTGCCGGAGTATGGATCTCGGTTGTGGCTCGGATCAATGGCATTTGTGGACACTGAGCTCAATAACAAGCCATCCAAGAAGTGGTTTGAAGAAGAAAGAAATAGATGTGAAAAGCAAATTTGCTGGTGGGGACACTAATATCCTGTGCACCTGGCTGAGCATGAGCCATATGGCTGCTGGCGGATGAACAAGAGGGAGTAGAGGGCAGAGGAGGAATAGATTTCAGTTTTAAAATGATACACATACAAATGTGGCTGTCATTATTGATGCTCCTCCATCATTGATATTGGCAGACATGCAAGAAGAATGTAAAATGTATTGATCTCACATGGTGGGAAACATGTTTTGACTGGAACAATTTGATTTAGGTATTGAGTATGAAATGTGATGTTGGTGGGACTTAGCACGGTATATTACATATATCTTTAAACATTTTTTAAGGGTGTGATTGACCGGCTTTCATATAAGAATAATTTATATCACTGCTTACACGGGGCAGGTTGAGAGAGAGGGCTCCGTCTATAAGACTGCTCTAAGGTGGAAAAGGCAGAAGAGAGGCAAAGACAACATAAACCATTAAAACGAGAGACATTAAACGATAAACCCTCATTTAATAAACTGTAATATACAATACCATCATTAACCGAATGTGTAACATCTTTTTTTCCCATTTCCCATTGTATGGGGCACTTTATTTGACCTGATGTGAGCGTCTGTGGTTGTTTTGATAGCATCTCAGCATATGGGGTCAGTCATAAAAAGCTTGTTATGTCCATTTTATGATATAGATTTTAATGTAAAAACTCAAGACGCTTTTGTCATTGATGTCATCCACTGAACAATTACTGCCTTATTCTGTATATATTTGCTGTGTTCCTAGTTGGTACCCAGACGTTAAAGGAATATTACACCATACACTGGTTTAAATGTAAAAATTAGATATTGGGTTTCAATATGTAAAGCGCTTTGAGTCACTAGAGAAAAAGCGCTATATAAATATAATTCACCACTGCACTGCACTCACACCTTTTTGGGAGTTTTGCCCATCACACACAATCCAGATGTGAGACAAGAACACACATCTGTTTCCCTTTTTATTTGCGTTGAATATTCATGTTTACCTTTTTTAGCTCTCTTTGTTAGCCACGGTTTAAAGTTTTTTTTCCTGTTTTTAACCTAATTATTACTTTATTTCTCCGTTACAGCACATCATTTCACACTGCTGTTCATAGGTGATGTGTTTCCACATCCCATCTCTCCGGATTGTAAATATCCATCCATCCATCCATTTTCTACCGCTTATTCCCTTTTGGGGTCGCGGGGGGCGCTGGCGCCTATCTCAGCTACAATCGGGCGTAAATAACCAAATGTAAATAATCAAATGTATTTCTACATTTGTTCCTATGCTATCTGAACTCACTATGTTCTCTGCTCGCTGTACATATCCTACTAAGTCAGACCTACACTGTTAGAATGTCCATTTCTTTGATGATGCAATTGTTGATGACTGAAGTGCTGATATCAACCAAACCCTCCTCATCCCACCCCCCAGATTGCAAATAATGTAAATAATTCAATGTATATACTCTTATGATTAACCTGTGTGATGACTGTATTATGCTGATAGTATATATTTGTACCATGAATTGATTTACGTGGACCCCGGCTTAAACAAGTTGAAAAACTTATTTGTGTGTTACCATTTAGTGGTCAATTGTACGGAATATGTACTGTACTGTGCAATCTACTAATAAAAGTTTCAATCAATCAATCAATCAAATTGTTTTGTCTGCGAGTTCAGTGCACAAACATGTTTCCAACCAAATGTACAATTAGCTAATCAACTGACAGCAATCAAGATAGATTTGTTCTAACATAGAGGACTTTACTCTCAAAGTGAGGGCTAACTTTCTGGAAAGCTTTTGCCAAAACATTGATATTAGTGATATTTGAGGTTGTGCAATATTAACGATATGAACAGAAACAAAATGAATTTGACCTATGATCACCCTGTTGTCCGAATGCATTTTTGATGACACATTGAAGCTGTATCCTTCAAAATTGAGAGCGGCAAGCTGCAATGAACATGTTGTCAATGCAATGCCACTGGAAGACTGGATGATGAGGAATGTAACACACGGACAAAATAAAGAAAGGGGAAACAAAAACGGTGTAAACCGCTAAATCAATAAGTTTCAAGAAAATACCATACTTTCCAGAATAAAAGCCGTTTTTTCCAAGCTTTGAACCCTGCATTTTCTACAATGCTCTGGCTTATTTTGTATTATTCCCGATTTAGGATCATCTCATGCCGCTAATAAATTTAGCCTTGTCACAGCAAACCAATGATATTCACGAACAGGTTGCATATTAAATCAAACACACTCACACAATCATTCAGTTGGCCATTTAGCACGGTATGGGCTCACCCTTATCAAGGCAAAGACACGGCAAAATGTACACGATGTAGCCACAAAGCTGAACACGATCGACACGACCATCAAAAAAAGAAACGGAGCCACATGGAATGGAAATCCACCACCACCAGTGCAGAAGAAGACGACACAAACCCAGAGGCGACCTGCCTCGAGACAAAAGTGAAAGTGAAAACCAGATTGACAAAATACCAGACAAAACAACACCGCCTGTGTAAATATTCAACGTTTCAATATGCATACTTGCGACTTACAGATGTGTGCAACCCATATACTGTATATACACAAAATAAAACTTATATCAAGCGGGTGCGGTTTATATTTAGGTGCACTGTATAAACCAAAAATTAGGGTACAGTAAGCCTGCACACCCAAAATCTAGCATATATGTATATGTCAGCAGCCAAAGAACGATACTATGAACCTGTTTTTAAATGTTTCTATTATAAGTTATATGCCAAGTTGTTATAGCATTAGGCTGCCATACATATCTCAATATACCAAGATTTCTGTGATATAGAATGCACCAGAACCATAAGTTGCAGATATTTATCGGTAATAAATATTTTGTAGATATTTATTTACATACCTTATTTGTTTGTTTCCAAACGGTGTCTGTCACAGCCCTGTGATGAAGTGGCAACTTATCCAGGGTGTACCCCGCCTTCAGCCCGATTGAAGCTGAGATAGACACCAGCACCCCCCGCGACCCCAAAGGGAATAAGCAGTAGAAAAATGGATGGATGGATGGATGGATGGATGGATGGATGGGTGTCTGTCACATGGCAGTAAAACAGCTGAGCAAACAAATCAGAAGTCATTGTGATGGACCCACTAGCTGCAGAAGCTAGCTCTCGAATCAACTAAACAGACTCAAAAACTCCACGGTGATGTTTTGGTGACTTCACGAAACTGAAACAATACAAAAAGAATGCCATTGTAAGTTAAAAATACTAACACAGACACTTTTAAACGTGTTAGCGTATTTGCTAATGCTAACAGCATTAGCTTGATTACATTATGATAGCACGGATGAAAACACTCCTTCAGACATCACACATGGAGCGGTTTAGTAAGTATGAGTTGTTTTAGTTATATTGTGAAACTAACAAATGTTTCTTGGAGTGATGAATGAAGAATCCTTTTGAGCAAAAACTCTATGGATGAATACACTCCTTGCAAAAAAACAGTAAGTACATTGTCAACAGTGTCAGCAGTGAGCACAATCAATAACACATCTTTTTTTGAATCTCTGGCGTCATCCATCCATCCATCCATTTTCTACCGCTTATTCCCTTTCGGGGTCACGGGGGGCGCTGGCGCCTATCTCAGCTACAAACGGGCGGAAGGCGGGGTACACCCTGGACAAGTCCCCACCTCATCGCAGGGCCAACACAGATAGACAGACAACATTCACACATTCACACTCTAGGGCCAATTTTAGTGTTGCCAATCAACCTATTCCCAGGTGCATGTGTTTGGAAGTGGGAGGAAGCCGGAGTACCCGGAGGGAACCCACGCATTCACGGGGAGAACATGCAAACTCCATACAGAAAGATCCCGAGCCTGGATTTGAACCCAGGACTGCAGGAACTTTGTATTGTGAGGCAGACGCACTAACCCCTCTTCCACCGTGAAGCCAAATGTCTCTGGCGTCATATTACATTTTTTTGTTAAATACAAAACAATATGGCTGTGAGCGAAGAAAAATCCATAAGTAAGTTGCTCCGTTTTATATGCCAGAGGTTTCACAACGTTGAAAAAAAGTAGTGGGTTATAGTCCAGAAAATACGATTTTAACCTGTATTGCTCATCCTTTGTGGTCATTTTGATAACCATAATCATTATAAGGGACGGCGTGGCGAAGTGGGAAAGTGGCCGTGCGCAACCTGAGGGTCCGTGGTTCAATCCCCACCTAGTACCAGCCTCGTCATATCCGTTTTGTCCTTGAGCAAGACACTTCACCCTTGCTCCTGATGGGTGCTGTTTAGCGCCTTGCATGGCAGCTCCCTCCATCAGTGTGTGAATGTGTGTGCAAATGGGTAAATGTGAAGTAGTGTCAAAGCGCTTTGAGTACCTTGAAGGTAGAAAAGCGCTATAAAGTACAACCCACTTATCATTTATACAGTATTCATAGTGGCAATTAATGTTCATCCATCAAGCAAAACAGAATTTTAGAAAATGTACTCATGTGTTAGTGTAAACAGGGCCTCAAATCCTGGTTTAATGCAGGCGGATTCAGGCTTAATTTGCGTATTGCATTCCAGCTTCAAAATAAAGGTTAGATTGCTAGTTAAAGTTACAAGTCAGCTATTTGCACTGGACATTTGTAAGCAAAGACAACCATGTGCAACATGAAAATGTGACCTCACACCAACTAAATTGGGGTTCTTTGTGGCTACAATCAAAAGTCTTCATCTGCAAAGGATGAAGACTTTCATCATTGATTGCTTTTGTTCTTTATGATTATGATTGCACTTTCACTTTTGCCTGGCTTCGGTTTTAGAAATGACTTTTGGCGAGTAAGGCAAGTTTGCGCAAACAAAACATTCCTTCCATAAGAATGCTAAGTGCAACAGCACCACAACAACAATTGAACTTTCTGGTTAGGAAGGATATACAAAGGACAGTGATGGACTGAACATAAGGTGACCGTTTTTCCACTTGTAAAATAAGACCTAGTATACAAGAGAGAAGAAAAGGTGAAAGACGGATGAGCTATTGTGAAAAGGCATGGTTGTGTGGGGGAGGAAGGATGAAATATGGACTTTTTTTTCTGATGGGTACAGTTTGCTTTCACCTCTGTTTTGACAAGGATGGCAACGAGAGACATGCGTACAAGGCTGCAATTAAGCAGCCTAATGACTTGGTGGCTCTTTTGATGACACTTTCTAAATGGAGTCCAGCTTGTGTGCTTGAATCTTCTCTTTCAGTGATGTCAAAGAAGTTTTTGACAGAGCAGTTATCCCAGCATGCCAAATTGCTACAGTTCAAGACATAATTTGGATTTATTTTATTTTTTGTGTGTGTTTCGCTGAGTGCTGCGAAACAAAAGAAGTACACCCCCAACTCTAATTTGCCTTGGCAGGGTCCCTCCTAGTAGGGGGTCTGCATGGACAGAGAAAAGACTTCACGAGAGTATTATTGGATGAGAGGGTGTGGGGGTGGGGGGTGTGCGTTCAAATGAGTGAGGGGGGTGTGAGCAATTTTATTTAATATACTGCAATTTTGGACCAAGATTGAACAGTGCAGAGCAGTAATGCTCATTTCCCTGTTTATTCATTATCTCTTCAATTTTTGCTCAGATTGTCTATCTACGCTTCTTGCACACAATAACATTTGTTAAACAGCATGCTGGAGAATTCCTAACTGAACTTCATGGTTGAGTTAAACTTAACCTGTAGTTGTGATGTGAAAGCAAATTATTACTTTCATCTCTTCATTCCTTGCACAATAAAACCCTGTTTTTATTTGCAATAACAGCCAGTCTAGAAAATACATAAACTATAAATACAACATTGCCGATCAAATTAAATAAAGGCAATGAATATTACTTTGTTTGCATTGGCTGAAAATCCAATTTTAGCAGCTTGTATTAGCACAAAAACAATTATTCTATTTTCTGGAAGAACTTAAATATATACTGTACTGTACGCCATAGGAGTTTATGGTTTTGTTTCTCTTTGAAAATAAATCTCTTCATAAATGATTAATTCTTAGTGAGAGATCACCTGACAAGGAATAATAACCAGTACGAGCCGAGCCGTATTTACATTCAAATAAATGCAGACAAGGAACGTTCAAATGAAAAGATTTCTGCCAAACAGTAAAACACAGTTGTCATTACCCCCCAGCCCCCAAACACTATCAAACATGATTCACGACTTTGTTTTGCTGGATCACACAATTCAACATGATGTCACTCAGATTTGCCATTTAACCATAGTTGGGATTCTCTTTTCAAGTCTTTTAAAAAACAACCTTTTTCTGTCTTTTTCTGAGATGTTCTGCCATATTTGACCAAATATGTAGGTAAGTTTGTATCTTATGATGTAGCAGAGGTTCAGCTCAGTTCAGTATTTCCAACATACGTTATTTGCTAAACAGTTAAACTCAAACTATCACAAATGTATGCTGATTTTGGTAAGAAAAGCTCCTCTGCCATCCCATGTTTACCCCAAATCATTAAATATTGGTGCAACGGTGGGCCTGAAAATGTACAATCTATATAATTGCGTGTACTATATATGGGTGTGTTGCGTGTGATCTACTAAAACTACATGTACGATTGATAACTGGTGCAGACCGCCTTATTAATTGATGTTTCTGCGTGTACTATTCAGCTTCCACCATGGTGAACCTCATTGACTGCACATTCATATCATCGGGCTCCGATACATGTGCTATGTTTTGAAACATGCAGCAGACCGTTACATACCACTTTTTCCGGGCATTTTAGAAAGAAGTCCTGCATTGCAATCTGCAATGGAACCAACTTTTTAGTGCGTTGAACGTGCACAATGGGTGAGCATGCCCTGGAATGTTTCAGCTGCAAGAAAATGCACATTACAATTACAGTAAAAAAAAAAAAAAATATTACATACAGGCCTACATGAAAAACTGAACGTCATTAAATAAACGCCAGCAGACACCAAAACTTAGTCCATTTAAGGAGAAATGCACCATTTTTTGGTATTTTTATGGTCATTCCCAATCATTATGAAAGTCATAACAATGGATAGATGTTTTTTTCTAAATGCATTCTGAATATTAAATAAAAATAAATAAATTACATCAGAGCCGATGTGAGGTCCTCTATGCGGCACATACATTTTTTATTAACATTCTAAAAACGCCAACAATACTCCATTTCACGACTTGAATAGGAACCAAGTATTAGTGATATTGTTATTATAAGTGCTAACACAGACAAACTACTTGTAGCGGCGCCATGATTACGAGCATGTGTGCCTATGTTTACATCATTGAGTGGTCTGCCGCTGTCTCATGTCCTTGCTCCCTGTAAGTTTATTGTGGATCATAAATCATGCATTTCGCCTGGATATGAGACGTCTGATTAGGTAATCTGAAAAATTGGGACACTTTGACAGACATTTAGGATCTGGAACTGGGAGGGTTTTGCAAGGAGGACCAAGCGTTGTGTCATACTCGCCATGTCCCAGTCCTACATTGCAGTCAAAGTGTACCAACTTGTCGGAATACGACCTCAGACTTCTTTGGACCTGGTGAAATGTATGATTTATGATCTACAATAAACATTTGGGGAGCAAGAAAGCATCAGTCTATCATGTTGAAATTGTACACAGGCTTTTGATCTCAGCGCCTCTATAAAAAGTTTGTCTGCGTTAGCGCTTACTGTATAATAACTATATCACTAACACTTGGTAAATATTCAAATCATGCAATGTATTGTTAACAATTTTTTTGAATCCTTATTTATTGGATTTTAGGGGCGAAAGGGAGGACCTCCCATTGGCTTCGCTGTAAGCAGACTTTTATTTACATTTATTTATAAGTTAGAATGCATTGAAAAAAATACATCCGTCGTCATGTCTTTCAAAATGAACATTATGCAACATTTCAAAAACAGCGCAAGTTCCCTTTGAGTGATCAGCAGCAATGATGATATATTATAACTCTGATAGGTTTATTGCATAACTGCCAGTTTGTGCAATAAAGATATATAGATATACTAAATAAAGACACAAAACAGTTTTAATTTTGAAAAATCAGCACCTGTTAAATAATTAAATGTCAACTTTCTCCTCCCGCTATTGTTGGTGTTCTGATCATGATCTTTGCTAACTTAATTGGGCTGGTTTCAACATTGACAGAGATGCAGAGGGGGCGCTAACTTTCCAATGTATTTTACACAATATATCTTGGCCTCTTTAGGGTTTCTACAACAAAATTTTCCTAACAACCTACGTACGTACGTAACACGTGCACGCGCATTAGCTTCGGGTGTTGTTAGCTGATAAAAGTGATTTGGATAACTAGCATTAACTGGCAATGAATGCATATTCATTTTATCATAACATCAACATGACTGAAAATTGTTTGTTTTTTCTCTTGGACTGCTTTTGCATGTGAGCACATGCTCCTGCATGTACGTGTTGACAAGGTGAGTGACCACCGTTAACACCAATCATGAAAAAATGTATTACATGAACTTTGTAATTGAGAAAAATAAAGACATTTTTAAATCAAATGTGTATTGTTACACCACTAATGGTCATAATTGCCCACCTTGAGACCTCCAATTTCGGGAGGTGGGGGGTGGGAGGGCGTGGTCAGGGGTGTAGCACAAGGTGTGGTTGGGGGTGGGGCGTGGTAGGGGGCGTGGTTAAGAGTCAAATATTTAATATATATATTAAATATATATATATATATATATATATATATATATATATATATATATATATATATATATATATATATATCTACATACACATATATATATATATATATATATATGTATTATACTTGACTTTCAGTGAATTCTAGCTATATATATATATATACATATTTATTTTATTTTATATATTTATATGTATATATATACATATAAAAATAAAAGAAATGCTTGAATTTCAGTGTTCATTTATTTACACATATACACACACATCACACTCATCTACTCATTGTTGAGTTAAGGGTTGAAATGTCCATCCTTGTTCTATTCTCTGTCACAAGTTTTCTAACCACACCTAAACTCTCTGGCAGAGAATAAGTCCAGCAAATCTCCTGGCCATTATGGACAATACCTCCCACCCACTACACTCGGACCTTGCGGAGAGAATGAGCACGTTCAGTGGAAGGCTCCGACTCCCAAAATGTAACACGGAACGACACAGGAGGTCCTTCATACTGACAGCCATCAGATTGTATAATGCATTTGTTCCTTGACTGTACTTAAATGTAGAATATATGTAGAATATATTTATATAATTTATATTATATATATAATGTATTATATATATTATATTATTTATTATTATCATTGTTTATTGTGAGCGAACTGTGGTGCTGAATTAAATAAAGTACATTCTATTCTACATTCTATATTCTACATTCTGTTCTATGTACAGTAGATGGCAGTATTGTCCTGTTTAAGTGTGTCACAAGTTCACAACATTGGAGCTTACGGCAGACGAACTGCTTTACGGTAGACAAAAATATGACTGCTGTTGTCATGTGTTATTACCGGGCTGCGAGGACTTTAATGAAACTGCCTAACAATAAACCCACATTAGAAACCAAGAACTCGCCCTTGATCATTCTACAGTTATACCGTCATTGGGCAGACACGCTCTTTGTACTGTGGGAAAGCGGGCGTGAAAACAGACTGTCGACACATCACTCAGGTCCGCTTGGAGCTGGAGGGGGCGTGACCTCCAGCTCCGCCTGAATTTCGGGAGATTTTCGGGAAAAAATTTGTCCCGGGAGGTTTTCGGGAGAGACGCTGAATTTCGGGAGTCTCCCGGAAAATCCGGGAGGGTTGCCAAGTATGCTAATGGTACAAGCTGGCTGATGGTGTTTTGTTATCGTTTTTGGTTTTAAAAATGTTACTGTGAGCAAGTTGCAAACAGACACTTTAAAAGACGCGATCATTCGCATACAAACTTAGTAGATCAGCCTTGCATGCACTATTGAGTTTGTACATGTTGTAATACATACAAACCTTTAGTAAATCAGGCCCCTAGTGTTGTTCTGTTCTTTAAGTAATGATTATTATTTTAAGACATGGCGTTATAGTAAAAATAGAGTTTCAGTATTGCCCTGGCTTTTTTGGCTTGTGACCATTTCTTTAAGCGTTAACAAATGTTTATTCTCACCTGTCAATTGATGAGTACGTATGCGTCACATCTGCAGGAGAGTATTTTTCCTCATTGTTTTTTAAATATGTTTAAATATGTGTAAAAGTTATGCTTTTTACGACCTAATTAAGTGTCATTTATTTAATGGTAAACTATTTGACGGAAACTCAGAGTCATGTATTAGTTGAGTGGAATATTGGGACAAAAATGCATTCTATTTGCTACAACTGTTACAGTTAATAATTCTCC
This sequence comes from Nerophis ophidion, assembly GCF_033978795.1. Classification (NCBI taxonomy): domain Eukaryota; kingdom Metazoa; phylum Chordata; class Actinopteri; order Syngnathiformes; family Syngnathidae; genus Nerophis; species Nerophis ophidion. Next base: position 34,082,500 of record NC_084612.1, read on the forward strand.
TTATAATTTTTAACCAGCTCTCCCTGAAAATAAAATCTATAAGACACTCAACTATCTTTTTTTCCCTTCCAACTTAATTACTGATATTTCTGTGTAATAGGTGCCCGATTTAACTGAGATAATTAGGTGGGATATTGAAGTGAGCCTCCAGGGGCCTCAGCTGGAGTGGATCATAAGGGGGAGACACAATCTTTTTAAATTATTCTGGGGGGGAAGTGCTCCCAAGCAGCTTAGGCAGCTAAGGCTTGGTAATTAAATTATAATTTTAACCTGCTGAGGGTTGGATGGCAGGACTGGACCGGGCTGGGGTGAAATGGCACCGGCAGGATTTAGACTTAATGCATTAATAGAGCCGCAACATTAAGGTACTGTATATGTGGCTGAAACTGGAGACAGAGAAAAGCAACAACTCACCTATTTAAGGGACTTTGCAGTGTTGTGTTGCTAAGTGAAGACACAATTCACTGACTTGAGATGAACACAATGTAACAACACAACACTGTAACTTGTTTTTTTCAATGTGCTGTAGAACGGGGATTCTTATGGCTCCATTCACTGCAATTTCCCTGACACATGAAATGTGTCAAATTGGGGGTTGCACTATCCAGGCTAACCACCAGACAGCAGTAGAGTGTTGAATATCTTAAAATATGTTTTGTGGCAATTCTAGCTTTGACCACGGCGTCAGTAGCTATGTTCCATCATTTTCAGCAGACTGCATTGCAAAATTATTATTTTTGTGTACATTTGATATGTTCAGTTATGAGCTTCGCGGTAGTTTAGCTACTTTTTTAACGGGTAGCTTTAACTGTAGCTTATGAAGCTTACATTAAAGCTACAAGCTACAAAGACAGAAAATTTACTGCGAATCCAGGCAAAAATACAATGACCTGGATGAGTGGATGGTTTTGAGGAGTAACAATTGGCTAAGATTAGGGCAAAACGTTACAGACTGGCCAATCAGAGGTCATCGAAACCAGGAAGCAAAATCAAAAGAGACACGCACTCATGTCACATGACAACAAGGGAGTCAGAGACAGAGGGACGCTTCAAGGTGACCAAGAAAATAAAAAACAAACTTGAAAATGGCAGAGAAATTCTCTTCCACAGACTAGATTTTTCCTTTAGTGATGAAGTCGAAGTGCAAGAAACCCACAATAATGTGTGTACTTGGCCATATTTTGACAAATGCCCAAAACAGTGCCCAAACCCTTGCCCTTTTTTTGGGTTATTTGTTGTTGCTATTTTTGAATTACAAAATTTTATTTTTGATCATGTTGTACTGCATTGTAATATTGTGTTTTGTGATTGTGTGATGTTTTTGCCTGCACCTTAGGAAGAATAATCTCCACTACGGTGTAGACTAATGGGGATCCTTAATAAACTCAACTAAACTAAACCTTAGTTTTTAGTTGTTGACTCTGTAAACCAAAATCATAACTACTCTCTTCCTCTAAGACGTCCAACACATTTAGAAAACACACATTAAGGTGAGTTGAGTTCATGAAAAGTTTTTACTGCACATAGCAATTACCAACCGTTCCCAAACAATACACAAGTCATTGTTTATTTTTGTCGATGGTTAATGTTTTTTTGTTTTTTTTTACTTTAGATAGAGAAAATTAATAACATTATAGGGGTTGGACAAATAAAAAGGAAAATTAAATAAATACATACAGTGGGATGTGGGGACCCCTAGAGGTAGTTGTAGGCTGTCCCCAGCTAAATGCCAGATAGTTAATAGTAGTGAACCCTTATTGTGTCCATTTGTTCACTCTCAGTTACATTACCATTGATATTATACATGTGGGCCTGTAGATAGAAATGTAGTTAAATGTAGCTTTGATGTATCAAGCTATTTTTGCTTTGTAGCTTGCAATGTAGCTTGCTACAATTCTCTGGGGATAGCTTCCCATGTAGCTTAGCTACATTTAATCGAATGTAACTTGTAGCGTAGCTGACTACATTTTTCTAGTAGCTCTCCCATCACTGGATATGTTTGAGAAGAACAAGATCACATTAGTTTGTTTGTCTTCTTTTAAATTATGTTATTGTAGCGATACCTGAATGTAAGGACGGAGACCTCGAATTGTAGAAATAAACTAACGTCCCGTTAAGCCTTGCTGTAGTAAATTATATTGTGATTGTTGGTCCAATCTACCGCATTGTTGTTGTTTCATAGCAGAAACTAAAAGATAGTTTTTGTGTTTGTTGTGCAGAAAAAACAAGTGCCTTTATTCAATGTGAATGGCCACATTACAGTGTCTTTGATGCTGTTCATTTGCATCAAGAGAATATCCTCAACAATAATATCCAACTAGATTAATACATCTCTCGTATGCTGGACAGTAAACTGAATCTTCATATTGCTAAATATTGTTGGAAACCAAACATTGCTGAACATCAGGGAAATCCAGCTAAACAATGAGATAAAATATTAACTTCACACCATTAAAGCAACTGCAGACATTGTTGTAGAAAACTGAAATATTTGTACCAGGAAATCAACTGCAAAAACTAAACATATTTTTTTTCTTATTCCTTTTTTGTCATTAGCGTCACAATTAACACAGATATGACTGTATATACGGCGGATACTGCCCTCCAAAATAGTTTCTCTATTTTTTAACGAAATAACATTAAAATAATTGTTACAATTTGTAAATGGAATGAAACAAACAACACGTTTACTTGACCCACTTCCTGGGAAACTTGTAAAGGAGTTTTTAGTATTATTAGGTCCATCAGGGCTTAATATTATAAACTTATCACTTTTCTCTGGCACTGTTCCTCTAGCATTCAAAAAAGTGGTTATTCATCCTCTTCTTAAAAGACCTAACCTCGATCCTGACCTCATGGTAAACTACCGACCGGTGTCTCACCTTCTCTTTATTTTGAAAATCCTCGAAAAAATTGTTGCAGAGCAGCTAAATGAACACTTAGCGTCTAACAATCTATGTGAAACCTTTCAATCCGGTTTCAGGGCAAATCACTCAACGGAGACAGCCCTCGCAAAAATGACTAATGATCTATTGCTAACGATGGATTCTGATGCGTCATCTATGTTGCTGCTCCTTGATCTTAGCGCTGCTTTCGATACCGTCAATCATAATATTTTATTAGAACGTATCAAAACACGAATTGGTATGTCAGACTTAGCCTTGTGTTGGTTTAACTCTTATCTTACTGACAGGATGCAGTGCGTCTCCCATAATAATGTGACCTCAGACTATGTTAAGGTAATGAGTGGAGTTCCCCAGTTTTTGTTTCTCGACCCTGCACTCTTTAGCGTCTACATGCTGCCGCTAGGTGACATCATACGCAAATACGGTGTTAGCTTTCACTGTTATACTGATGACACCCAACTCTACATGCCCCTAAAGCTGACCAAAACACCGGATTGTAGTCAGCTGGAGGCGTGTCTTAAAGAAATTAAACAATGTATGTCCGCTAACTTTTTGCAACTCAACGCCAAGAAAACGGAAATGCTGATTATCAGTCCTGCTAGACACCGACCTCTATTTAATAATACCACTTTAACATTTGACAATCAAACAATTAAACAAGGCGACCTGGTAAAGAATCTGGGTATTATCTTCGACCCAACTCTCTCCTTTGAGTCACACATTAAGAGCGTTACTAAAACGTCCTCCTTTCATCTCCGTAATATCGCTAGAATTCGCTCCATTTTGTCCACTAGCGACGCTCAGATCATTATCCATGCGTTTGTTACGTCTCGTCTCGATTACTGTAACGTATTATTTTCGGGCCTCCCTGTGTCTAGCATTAAAAGATTACAGTTGGTACAAAATGCGGCTGCTAGACTTTTGACAAGAACAAGAAAGTTTGATCACATTACGCCTATACTGGCTCACCTGCACTGGCTTCCTGTGCACTTAAGATGTGACTTTAAGGTTTTACTACTTACGTATAAAATACTACACGGTCTAGCTCCATCCTATCTTGCCCATTGTATTGTACCATATGTCCCGGAAAGAAATCTGTGTTCAAAGGACTCCGGCTTATTAGTGATTCCCAGAGCCCAAAAAAAGTCTGCGGGCTATAGAGCGTTTTCTATTCGGGTTCCAGTACTCTGGAATGCCCATCCCGGTAACAGTTCAAGATGCTACCTCAGTAGAAGCATTTAAGTCTCATCTTAAAACTCATTTGTATACTCTAGCCTTTAAATAGACCCCCTTTTTAGATCAGTTGATCTGCCATTTCTTTTCTTTTTCTCCTCTGCCCCCCTCTCCCTTATGAAGGGGGTGCGGGGTGACACAGGTCCGGTGGCCATGGATGAAGTACTGGCTGTCCAGAGTCGGGACCCAGGATGGGCCGCTCGCCTGTGTATCGGCTGGGTACATCTCTGCGCTGCTGATCCGCCTCCGCTTGGGGTGGTTTCCTGCTGGCTCCACGATGGACGGGACTCTAGTTACTATATTGGATTGACTATGGACTGAACTCTCACCGTTATGTTGGATCCATTATGGACTGGACTTTCACAATATCATGTTAGACCCGCTCGACATCCATTGCTTTCGGTCTCCCCTGGGGAGATGGGGGGGGGGGGGGTGGCCCACATTTGCGGTCCTCTCCAAGGCTTCTCATAGTCACTGTCACCAACGTCCCACTGGGGTGAGTTTTTTCTTGCCCTTATGTGTGCTCTGTACCGAGGATGTCGTTGTGGTTTGTGCAGCCCTTTGAGACACTTTTGATTTAGGGCTATACAAATAAAGACGGATTGATTGATTGATTGATTGATTGATTGATTGATTGATTGATTGATTGATTGATTGATTGATTGATTGATTGATTGATTGAATTACAGCAGCCTTGCACTCGTTAATGTCATTCGTATACGTTACTTACCGATGCACAAATACGGATTAATGCTTAATTCGTGGACCCTTCCAGACATAAAGACATGATGTGCCTTCAATCTTTTCTACTTCAAATCCTTAAGACTGTTGAAATAATTACAGTCGAGCAGTAATTTGAACAGCCGACTTTGGTGATGATGAATGGTTTAAATCTTCAGGATATAATTTTTGTTAAGAGTGTATGAATTACCTCCATCCCGTTTCAAGATTTGTTCTTTATAGCTTGTATACTTTCTTCTAAACCTTTCAAAATACTCCCAAATTTGCACTAATGCATGTAAACAAACAGTAGCCTATGGTACTTTTGCCCTCCGCAACCAAGCAATACTGGACTAAAACCGCCAATAAGTGCACTTTCCTTAACGTCACGCTTCATTTGGCAACAGGCACCACCTTTTAAAGGCACACACGCACGAACGCAACAATCTCCTATGAAACATCTTTCAACTGCAAACAACAGATATCCATCCATCTCGCCATCCATCTATTTTCAACCCCCTAGCAAAGTAAAAGTGAATTAATTGTATTTCCCTTGTAAAGAATTGCTACTAATAAAAAATAGTCCAGTTAATAATTCATTAGCTTTTTTGGGAAGTAATTACTTTTTAAATGAAGTTTTCCTAACATTAAATAGCATAATGTTTTATGCTGAAAGGAGCCAAAACACGTTCAGGAAGTAACTGAGCGTGAACTACAACAGTGTTTTTCAACCACAAGTGTGCTGTGAGATAGAGTCTGGTGTGCCTTGGAAGATTATCTAATTTCACCTATTTGGGATAAAGCATTTTTTGCAATCCTGTAAATATAGTCTGCAAATGATGTGTTGTTGTTAAGTGACTGTGCTGTCTAGAGCTTGGCAGAGTAACCATGTAATATTCTTCCAAATCAGTAGGTGGCAGCCGGTAGCTAATTGCTTTGTATATGTCGGAAACAGCGGGAGGCAGTGTGCAGGTAAAAATGTGTCTAATGCTTAAACCAAAAATAAACAAAAGGCAAATACCCCTAAGAAAAGGCATTGAAAATTAGGGAAGGCTATGCAGAACGAAACTCAAACTGAACTGGCTACGAAGTAAACAATAACAGAATGCTGGACGACAGCAAAGACTTACTGTGGCGCAAAGACGGCGTCCAAAAATGTACAAATGAACTTGACAATCAACAATGTCCCCACAAAGAAGGATAAAAACAACTGAAATATTCTTGACTGCTAAAACAAAGTAAATGTGGGAAATATCGCTCAAAGGAAGACAAGGAACTGCTACGGGAACATACCAAAAAAAGAGAAAAAGCCACCAAAATAGGAGCACAAGACAAGAACTAAAACACTACACACAGGGGACAGCAAACGAATCCAAATAAGTTATGACGTGATGTGACATGTTGTGACAGTACACCTACTTTGAGACAAGAGCTATAGTGATGCATGGTTGGTTATAGTATAAAGTCATATCCAACAATTGCGACAACGACTTTTATTGTCAACTGAGGTTAGTTTTTTAATGATTTCTGCTGGTGGTGTGCCTCCGGATTTTTTAAACACAAAAAATGTGCCTTGGCTCAAAAAATTCCCAAAAATTAAAAAACACTGAACTCCAGAAACCTTTTAGGAGAAATGTGGACACAACAATGTCTAGTTTGTGTTTGGTCTCCTTCTTTGCCCTTGCAGTTGCTAAGATGGCTGCTCTACAGCGGCTTGAAGAGAACCACCTTGCGCTCCTTTAGCATTGCCGCAGGCTCATTACAAACCTTGCCTGCAAAAGTCTATCTTTGTCATGATCTGTGGCCCGGATCATATTTTTGTTATATTCTGTTAGTTTTGGACTCCCTTAGTTCCTGTTTTTGTGCACCCTTGTTTGGTTTTAGTTACAGTGGGTGCTTATTTTTTCCCCCTGACTCTGATTGGTGCTTGGGACGCTCACCTGTTTCCCGAGCACTAATCGGAGGGACTTTTTAATCCTGCCTTTGCCAGTCAGTCGGCCTAGCTTCATTGTTTGCTTCATGCCCCAGTTACGTGAGTATTCCTTATCTCTAGTCTATGCCAAGTGTTAGCTTCAGCGTCCAGTTTCGATCGGCACGTTGTCCCTTTGGCTTGTTTTCTGTTTTTGTACTTATTTGATTTTTTGAGGAATAAATCATGTTCTTACCTGTACGCCTTGTCCGGAGTTGTCCGTCTGCATCCCCCCGGTCTTGACAATCTTTTCCTCTCCTGCCACCTGAGCCTATATCCAACCCAAACTCCAAGCCCCCTATTGCAGCCCTGGCGAGGCCCAGTGGAGGGCACCTGCCAGAAAGAAAGAAAGGCGAGCATTTAGACCAGGGTTGTCAAACTCATTTTAGATCGGGGGCCACATGGAGTAAAATCTACTCCCAAGTGGACTGGACTGGTAAAATCACAGCACAATAACTTAAAAATAAAGACAACTGCAGATTGTTTTGTTCATTTAAAAATAGAACAAGCACATTCTGAAATTGTACAAATCATAATGTTGTTGTTTTTTTTTTTACACTTAGATGTTGCGGATAATAGTATTATGTATATCTGTCGTTATTTATATTTTCTGAATAAATGATGTGATAATCATCATTCATCACATTCATCAGTCAACTCATTGGTGTTAATGTTCAATCTATCAAGATAAAACAATTATATCACAATCAAATTACAGGAAGTTATTTATGTTGTTTGATCATTTTCCTCGACTAATGTACTAACATCATGTGGTTTACTTTGTACACATGTAGCATCATCTACAAATATACAAATAATTGATATTGCGACATCCAGTGGACACATTTAGAACCGCTGTTTATTTCATTAAAACATTTCAAGGTCATTTTTATACTGAGCAAACTCATCCCGCGGGTCGGATAAAAGCTGTTGGCGTGCCTGATCCAGTCCTCTGGCCCTACGTTTGACACCCCTAATCCAGGTAAAAATTAGTGCAGCCCGAATAACAGGTGTGGTTAAATATGGTTTGAGGAGGCTTGAAGACAGAGCTGGGGCAGCGCTGTAATAAACAAGATGAGGCTGCTCAAGCATCTCATTACTTTTCTTCACTTTTTCATCATCATTGTTCGTAATTACAAAAAAAAAAAAAACTTGTTTGCAAAACTAAATTGGTCCTAATGTGTGAATGTGAGTGTGAATGTTGTTTGTCTATCTGTGTTGGACCTACAATGAGGTGGCGACTTGTCCAGGGTGTACACCGCCTTCCGCCCGAATGCAGCCGAGATAGGCTCCAGCACACCCCGCCACCCAAAAGGGACAAGCAGTAAAAAAAAGGATGGATGAATGTTTTTCCTTTATTAAAGCCTTTTACATTAATTTCTTCTCTAATGTTGTCTTTCCTTAACACTTCTGCTACAATGTGCAATACTTCCAATATTTAAGCTTTTTTTTTTTTATCGTGCTGTGTGCTATTTGACTTACAAATGGGCAAAGAGAAGCCATTTTGTTTGGTGCCCTTCTGACTCATTTAGATGGAGACGAAGGGATTTTCCTCAACCACTGATCTGCATCTAGTTTCTTTGCCTTTCATCCATTTTCTGTGTTGCCTTTTTTTTTATCACCAGCCTGCCATCAGATGTCACCCAGCCTCATGTTTAAAATCATCCGTTTTTTTTTTCTTCTTCCTTGCAGCATCTCCCTGCTGGGCAGTGCAAGATGGGGGAGGTTAGGGAATAGATTTAAAATGTGCAACCGGCAGTTAGAGCACAAGAGGGAACAACAACGCGGACTGGGGAAAGGACATTGTCCATCATTCACATTGTGACATAGATGGTTTGTGACATGAAGAAAAATAAAAAGAAGAATATGAAGAAAAAACATACAATTTCCCCTCAGTGACAACCGTGTATATCATGTTGCCTCTTTTTCCCCACAAATAGTTTAAAACAGCAACATATTTTTTGAAAACACATCAGAACCACGGCTATTAGACATTAGCACCAGGAATGCCAATATTGTACATGCACATATATATAGCGTTTTAAAATGTCAGTCTAAGTGTATTATTAGATGTTGTTGGAGTCTCTCGTCAAGCCAACAAATTGCATTTTTTCTTTGTGGTATGACTCCTGATGTGAGAACACAACCCTATTCCACTAGCACTCTAGGGCAGTGGTTCTCAACCTTTTTTCAGTGATGTACCCCCTGTGAACATTTTTTTTATTCTAATCAGAGCAAAGCATTTTTGGTTGAAAAAAAGAGATAAAGAGGTGAAATACAGCACTATGTCATCAGTTTCTGATTTATTAAATTGTATAACAGTGCAAAATATTGCTCATTTGTAGTGGTCTTTCTTGAACTATTTGGAAGAAAATATATACAAATAACTAAAAACCTGTTGAAAAATAAACAAGTGATTTAATTATAAATAAAGATTTCTACACATAGAAGTAATCATCAACTTAAAGTGCCCTCTTTGGGGATTGTTATAGAGATCCATCTGGATTCATCAACTTAATTCTAAACATTTCTCCACAAAAATAGACATCTTTAACATCAATATTTATGGGACATGTCCACAAAAAAATATAGCAGTCAACACTGAATATTGTATTGTTGTATTTTTTTCACAGTTTATGAACTAACCTTCATATTTTGTTGAAGTATTATTCAATAAATATATTTATAAAGGATTTTTGAATTGTTGCTATTTTTAGAATATTTTTTTTAAATCTCAAATACCCCTTGGCATACCTTCAAGTATCCCCAGGGGTACGCGTACCCCCATTTGAGAACCACTACTCTAGGGAATTTGAGAAGGTTTTAGTTAAAAGTTTACAAAAAATATTATTAATTAACATCAAAATCAGCTTAAACAATAGGAAATACTGAAATGGTTTAATGATACATTTTGTCAACTGATTTTGACCATGTGCATTTATCATACATATTGTACATTGTTGTCAAGACTAAGGTTACTGTCTTCCAAAAAAGGAAATTGGCAAAGGTGTAGTATAAAGTTATGAAGGACAGTGGATACACTCACAAAATTATAACATCATCAAACATGTTTTCATTGATTGTTGACGTACACCGTTTAGCAGTGCTTTAAATGCAGGAGAACACAGAAAATATTCTATTCACTCATCCAAATCACGGTATTTATTTATTCTGATTCTAAATACAGTTCTTATTTTCAAAAATCATTCACCCATTTTCTACGGCTTGTTCCTCTAAATTGAAAAAGTTAATAAATAAATAAAATTACTGGGGTAATTTATAAAAAAATAATAATGATACAGTTTTAAAAATACGTTTTTTAGGCCATCACCATGCATCCTCACTGTGCATGTACATCATGCCAGCAGTCAAGAGAAGCCTTTTTTAACCTTTTTTGAAAAGGTTTTCTTAAAGTGTTCATACTAGGACAGTGAAAGTTAACACGATAATAATGCATTAACTATAAATTTCAATAACGGCACACAATTGTTTAATGGGCGATTAATGCACACACGTTCTTTTTGACCCTCGGGCCATGCCCTGACGGGGGGAACTTGGCTGCAGTTCACTTGCTACTCCTGAGTCACAAGGGAGCAGAAACCCACAAAAGAAAGTCTTACATCATGGAAATATCAGGTTCAAATCCACTTCAAGCTGCTCTCCCGACAAAAAAGGATTCTTTTTTGCGGTGAGAAGAGGCGACATCCCTGCAACAAATACCTACTGCACGTATCGTTCAGAGGTGGGTGTTGCTTCACCTCCGTGTTCAGATTATGATTAAGGCGCAGTGATAGCATAACATTCAGATTGTTACTGTGACTTATTTAGTAAGTAAGATTATAAAAAAGCTCAAGAGACATGAAAGATGGTCTGCAGGAAATCACAATTATACTTTTTATGGCCAACAGTTGATCCCACATCAAAACATGTCAAGACACGTTCTCAAACCAATCACACACTTTTCTGGCTTCAAAATAAAAGTAATACGGTATACATCTGGTTTAACTACATTTTTTAAAATGAAAATGTCTTACAGGAAGATAATCTGACCATATTGTGAATTCCCAAAAAGAGGACACATAAATGCGTGGCCAAGGCGGGGACTAGGTGAAAATTTGCCAATGATACTTGAACTTGCTTTATAAATAATATATTTATTTAAATAAAGCATTTTTTCTCCTCTGTTGACAGCAGTGTAGGATCTAGGAATTGTCAAAATGAACCGTCCATGGGACCCCAATTCGCAATTTCCCATCATGGACCCCTACTTGATGGGATCCATGATGGACTCCATCAAGTCATAAAAATGGGGTACCACAGTACATTTTTGGGGTCCCACTTGTATAATGTAGCATCCTGGAAGAGTCAGTGTTGAAAAGGGTTCTGGGTATTTGTTCTGGTGTGTTTATGCTGTGTTACGATGCGGATGTTGTTCCGAAATGTGTTTGTCATTCTTGTTTGGTGTGGGTTCACAGTGTGGCGCATATTTGTAACAGTGTTAAAGTTGTTTATACTGCCACCCTCAGTGTGACCTGTATGGCTGTTGAGCAAGTATGTCTTGATTGACAATCTATCTATTACCCAGCTCTCTAGCGCTCTGTCTCTGCTCTCCTTAACAAATGCTGCTGCGTGCGCACACGTGTCGTTATTTCGTTACTTCACTTTCTCTTTCTGTGTTTAGGCGTCCACGCCTGCTACCTGATTAACAGCTGGGGCACACCTGAGCCCGGTTGCCAACCAGTCTCCGATTTAATTTTTGTTGTTTTAATGTTATATGCCTTATATTCAACCAAAGATGTCCCGTGTCCTGTGCACTTGCCTTCTTTAGTTGAATGTTTTACTACTCCTAGCTGTGTTTTTCCCCACTCCCTCGGGACTGCATTTTTTGTGATTGTTTAAAGATCATATTTTCACTCACTGCCTGCCTGTCGGCCACTGCATCTTGCGGTCACATTGTTGAAGATGCCTTCCACACTTCATGTGCATGACAAAATGGAACCCACTTTTTTAGCGCGCTGACGGTGCACCACGAGATATGCTGGCACTAACCGTGAGCGTGCACTGGAATGTTCTAGACACAATAAAATGCATATTGAAATAAGTTTTTTTTTGGAAATAAATTAACTGAGCAAAAAAAAAAAAAAAAATCCCAGTAGACATCAAAATGCATCAATTTAATTTGCTTTAACAAGCCACTTAAGTCATCCAGCAGCTATAAAATTATACAATTATATTAATGAATAGACCAGGGGTCACCAACCTTTTTGAAACCAAGAGCTACTTCTTGGGTACTGATTAATGTGAAGGGCTACCAGTTTGATACACACTTAAAGAAATTGCCAGGAATAGCCAATTTGCTCAATTTACTTTTAATAAATAAATCTACATACGGTTTATATTAAAAAAAAGGGGTATTTCTGTCTGTCATTCCGTCGTACATTTTTTTTCCTTTTACGGAAGGTTTTTTGTAGAGAATAAATAATGAAAAAACACTTAATTGAAAGTTTTAAAAGAGTGGAAAACATAATTATCTCAAATTTTGACTCTTTAAAATTCAAACGAAAAAAATGAAGAGAAAAACTAGCTAATTTGAATCTTTTTGAAAAAAAAAAATCATGGATCATCATATACATATATATATATATATATATATATATATATATATATATATATATATATATATATATATATACACACATATATATACTGTATATATATATATATACATATATATACATATATACACACACATATATATATATATATATATATGTATAAAAATGGGTATTTCTGTCTGTCATTTCGTCGTACATTTTTTTTCCTTTTACAGAAGGTTTTTGTAGAGAATAAATGAGGTGCGGTAAAATTAGTCCTCTGCATTTGACCCATCCCTTTATTCACCCTCTGGGAGGTGAGGGGAGCAGTGGGCAGCAACAGTGGTCGCGCCCAGGCATCATTATTGGTGATTTAACCCCCAATTCCATCCCTTGATGTCGAGTGCCAAGCACAGAGGTAATGGGTCCCATTTTTATAGTCTGTGGTGTGACTCGGCCGGGGTTTGAACTCACGACCTACCGATCTATAACCCCAAGGCCACTTGACCGATTATTTATTTTAACATACTGTAATATATAGATAATAAATGTCATGTAAGAAGGCTCATGTTAATACCTTTAAAAATAATGTTGTCAGGCTTGTCCCTGACAGTTTTGGTCAATGTCTTAGTTTTTCCTCTGCATTTGTCTTTAGTTCCTGTCAGCACTCTTATTTTGGTTCTGTTTCCTGTTTGTCTCCCTGAGTGCTGTCTAACCCTCAGCTGTGGCTGTTTGGCACCTGGCCACACCTGGCATCAATCAGCCAGCCACTATTTAAGACCTGTTTTCTCCTCCAGTCAGGGCTGGATTATTGTCATGTCAATGTCATTTTCTACTTGTCATTCCTACTGGTCGTGTGAATGAAGTGTAGCGGTAAACTATATTTGGTAGATGTTTTGTAGCTTACTGTTTTTGTTCCCTGCTTCCGATTAGTTTGTTCATAGCCCTTAGTTTGTTATATCCGCCCACGTGCGTGCTTTTTGTTTGTACCCTTTGTTTGTTCTAGTTGTAGTATTATAAATTAAACTGTTTTCCTGCAAAATGCCTCCCTCCTTCTCTGCATCTTGGGGTTCGACACAAAATAACTCTGACAAATGTTGTACATCTCTATTAAACATGTGTTGTTATCATAGAGCTATATTTTTTATTACAACAACAGTACAAGCTGAAAAGGTAAAGCAAATTTATCAACATAAAATACAATCGCATGTCAACTCAGTGAAGTCAGAATGAGATTACCCTGACTCTCTTTATATTTCCCCCCTGATTAAACTCCGATAACTGCATCTGCATATTGCCACTCTCCCTCCCTGACTTTCATTGCCCCGTCTAGCTGATTGGTATTAACGGTATTATCACTTCTGCTGCCATAATTAAAAGTAATGCAGCACAATTACGTACATATATCAGCAGGATTCAACTTCATCATGCAGGGATTGTGTCTCTGTGATGTTTAATTTATACTGATCACATGTTGGCCGTTGTTGAAACCTTTATATCAGCATTGTAAAACACTCGGCAGATAATTGTTGCTGACACTGCAGCATTCATTTTGTACTGTAGAAGCCCAAAAAAATTAAAAGGTAAACAAATAAGCTTGGCTTTTATATAAAACATCCATCACATCCATCCATTTTCTACCGCTTGTCCCTTAAATTTGGGGTCGCTGGGAGTGCTGGAGCCGATCTCAGATGCATTCGGCCGGAAGGCGGGGTGAACCCTAAAAAAGTCGGCACTTCATCACAGGGCCAACACATGCTAATGTAATTTTAGACTAGCTGTTCATAACTCTGGGCTTCACGGTGGAAGAGGGGTTAGTGCGTCTGCCTCACAATACGAAGGTCCTGCAGTCCTGGGTTCAATCCCAGGCCCGGGATCTTTCTGTGTGGAGTTTGCATGTTCTCCCCGTGACTGCGTGGGTTCCCTCCAGATACTCCGGCTTCCTCCCACTTCCAAAGACATGCACCTGGGGATAAGTTGATTGGGAACACTGAATTGGCCCTAGTGTGTGAATGTGAGTGTGATTGTTGTCCGTCTATCTGTGTTGGCCTTGCGATGAGGGGCGACTTGTCCAGGGTGTACACCTCCTTCCGCCCGATTGTAGCTGAAATTTGTGGTGGAACAAATTTTATCCACCAGTTTGGAATTTTTGGTTTTAAAACAATTCTGATCAACGGTTGGCTCACATAGTTTCAAAGGGATGTTGTTTTGATTTTAATGATCATGTTCCACACTTCCTTGGGGTCTACATAACCTGTAATAATGGTTCTTTAGTCAACGTTTTTAATAAATGTTGCTTTACAGACCACCCTCAAGCCCCTTTCTGAAAAGAAGTCGTTTTGGGGGCTGTCTTTTTAGAAGTGCACTAAAACAGGTAAAGTCCTCTTCTTTGGCGTCTGGCCTTTTCTGGCCCAGTAGTGGTGTTGGATTTTCATTCCGTATGATGGCCGTTTCCTTTTTCAATGGTAAGGTGGGGTACACCCTGGACAAGTTGCCACCTCATCGCAGGGTAGACAGACAACATTCACACTCACATTCACACACTAGGGCCAATTTAATGTTGCCAATCAACCTATCCCCAGGTGCATGTCTTTGGACGTGGGAGGAAGCCGGAGTAACCGGAGGGAACCCACACAGTCACAGGGAGAACATGCAAACTCCACACAGAAAGATCCCGCATTCATTTAATATAGTATATCAGTATATATTAAATACTGTATATATAATATGTAAATAATACATAAATGTAAAATTTTATATTGCTACTAGGTACATTTTTTGTCTACTTCATAACTGCATTATCCTTTCCATCCATACACTTTCCATTCTTTGTAACTAAGCTACTGTGTGGAACAATTTCCCTTGTGGATCATTAAAGTTTGTTTAAGTCTGAGTCTAACTAACTAAACTAAAATCTGCTGCCCTATTTTTCAAAGATCTTACAGAGATGATTGCATTGTTTTTTTTATAAAACATATATATATATATATATATATATATATATATATATATATATATATATATAGTCATGTCTTGTGATCATTTTTTGGTAAGTTATGTTCTGTTTAACTTAAGACTCCATTGTTTCCTAGTTTTACAATTCCTTGTTTGTTTTGTTACCATAGCAACTCATTAGTTTTCACCTGTCCTCATGTCTCGCACCTGTTGTCACTGCTATTTAAGCCATTCTGTTTCTGTTCTTCATCCTGGCAACATCATGGTCTATCACCCTCCATCACCTGCTACGCACCTTGTAATCCATGCCAATGATCCATGTCCCGTTCTTGTTCTGTTCCAAAGTAAGTTTCCTCTTTATTTATGCCACAGTGCAAGTTTTTGTTTGATGTTCATAGTTTTGCCTTAGTGCGAGTTTTGTTTACACGGCCAAGTTTTTCTATCGCCATTGTGCCATTAGTTTGCCTTTTTTTGTGCAGTTATTGTGTTAAAATAAAAGATGTCTTTACCTTCATGCCATCTCCAATCCAAGTTTACTTGCATCTCGGGAAAACAACCACCCCTTAGTCCAAGTATTGACATACATATATATATATATATATATATATATATATATATATATATATATATATATATATATATATATATATATATATATATATATATATATATATATATACTGATATTTGCTTGGTATTGTTGGTATTGTCATAGAGCTAAAACCAAAGCACAACACAAGCAGAAAAAAATGGAAGCCTGTTCAGTTTTTTATCCGTCCCTGCTACATCTGGCCCCATACATCACTTGGAAATGCTACTGTCTTTTTAATACCAATCTATAAACTAAGAGTTTACACAGATGCTGTACTGTAAGTGCATGGTTAATGCAGTGTTTGAATCATAGTGATATGTGGTCCCATAAATAAATCCCAGTAATCCTACTATGATATTTTGCACTGAAGCTGACCTTTAACCCAGCACATTTCTTTGCCTCCACAACCACTTTAAGCACATTTTACTGCAGGTGAAATGTATCTTATCATTGAGCAAGCTGTTAAGCAGACAAATTAGCTCCAGTTGTATTTTTCAAATGGTTCTATTAAACCCACACAGCAGAAAGAGAAAACTTGTTAAATTAGTCATCAATGAACAGATAAACAGTGGTGGTACTATCGGAGATAAAATAATTAGTAATAGTAATAGTCATTTCACCTATTCATATCAAATCTTTATTCTTCATTTGTCAGAATAAATAGTGTCAAATCCCACTGGATTAATAAAAGTGCTATTGACTAATGTAACATAAAAGAGCAACATGATCACAAATGGCCAGCCTCTCAGTTCATTTGAACTCTTTGAATGACTCTATTGAAGTCTGAGTTGTGCTATAATTCTATTGATTGAAGTCTGGTGCCACTGCTTTATCTCCAGTGTTTACTACATTTAAATAATCCGTCTCCTCTCGTGTCTGCCCTCTTCTGCATCCTCGGAGTTGATCGATTATCTGCGCCGCTGATGTTCAGGCTTTCATCCGACTTGCTGCCTGTCTATCCTTGGCTTTGTGACCTGGGCCAACCCCCTGCTTGCCCCTGTGTTGTTCTCAGAACTTTAATGGTAGCATCCATATCTATGTCGCCGTGCTGACACTGTCCATCCTGCATCAATAAACATTCGGAGAGGGCACGTTTTTCGAAGCTGAATAATTTATAGTGCCTGATTAGAAACTCTATCCTGGGTGGAGGATCTTGTTGCTTGTATGTTTGTCTTGGATGTACAATAAAACGGGCTCCCGATCTCATTCGAGGGTCTTTTGGCTTGTTCGTGGGTGTGTGTTCATGTGTGGCCTTGTGTATATGCAAGCCTTTTCTTTGCTGTTCGTTAGCTGGCTTTTTTGAAACCACAAATTAACTTTCACTTAACATTGTAAAGCTATGCAGCGCAGACTGAAGGAGAACTCACTATATTTTGTGTCTGCTTCTCAACATTGAGAGTTCGTCCACAATTTAGTTTTTATGTTGTAACCATTGTCCACAGGTTTCTTGACTAGAACATTACACTTAGCAGCTGCTGATAATCATTTTTAACCGAAAATGCTAAACATTGTGTTCTAGAGCCTCAGAACGCAATTGTAAATTGACATGTGTTATTTTTACTACATAGAAACACAAACAATTATCATGATTTCGAGACTACAGAGAATACCCAATATTGGCTGCACACGTCTATGAGCTGCAAGTGTACACATTATTATATTAATTACACAAGTGCTTAAGTTCTGTCTTCATCCTCCTCTTTTATGCTGGGGGTGCTGGAGTCCTCTTCTTTGGTGTCAGAGCTGAGAGGACCCTGGGTTATTTCATCCGGTGTTTTCTTGGCCTCATTTTCCTTTCACTTTCGTCTCAAGGCGGGTCACCTCTGGGCTTGGGCCGTCTTCTTCAGCGATGAATTGGTGATGGTGGTGGATTTCCGTTTTGTGCGATTCCGTTTCCATTTTCCAAAGCCGAGTTGATCGTCTTCGGCTTTCGGCAGCGTTGTGTGTTTTTTGCCGTGTGTTCACCATGATCAGGGTGAGAGCGTTACGCGCTTAATGCCTGACTGGAATATTGTGGCGTCATGACTAAGGCTTTTCATAATCGAATCAAAATAGTTAGCTTTTGCCGATAATTGATGATAACACAAACATACATAATTTTTTGATGAAAAATAAACATAATTTGTAGAAATGTCTCGAAATTTACTCGGTGCCCTATCACTTACAGGTGAAAGTCTTTTTTTTTGTAAAAGTCCATTTTTTTCAGCAATTAAACTTCAAATGTGAAACTAATAGGTAATATAAACTCATTACATACAAAGTGCCAAACTTCTTAAAAAAGTGGAGATACAAGCCATCGCTTTCAATCGATCAGCAATCACTCATGTTTTATATGCATAGCCCTTAAGCACAAGTGCCTCGAATGGCTTCATAAACCACAATGACATCATCTGATCTGAAACCGACATCCGAGCAAGGAAAGTCCAAAAGCCCAAAATGGGAAAACAAGAACTTGGGAAAGGGCCACTGATGTGGGGTTCCCAAGTGCCAAGTGGGTACAGTTATTGAATTCATGATCATGTGAGAGTCCAGTCCATTGGGAGGCTGGCAGAGGGTCATAGGTGGTCTTCTTCCATGTCCTAGAGACAACGTTGTGTTGTCTAACCGTAACCTTGATAAGACCATACATGTACATACAGGAGGTGGTTATTCATGCACAGTATATCGGCTTGGGGAGGAATTCCAGACATTTGTGTATGTTCATCTTAAAAGTGTGACAGTAATCTAAAGTATGTATCAGCTAAACTAAACAGGTGTCATTTTTCGTCTGATTTTCAACTGTTCATCAAGTTTTTCTCAGACATGTACAGTACATCTACAAAACATTTGATAAAACATTTGATTGACCAAAATAGTAAAACAGTAAGTCTGCTGTTGACATTAAACAGACTTACATTGTAGCTCAATACATGATCCCGGAATAAATGATCTTTTTTGATGTTTTTCCTGAGAGTAGTGACTTAGAGGAGAGACAGGTTATTATAAAGAGGTATTTCTGCAGATATATTTTAATGATAACAATTGTTTGTGTAAGCAGATACTGCATAGTCCAGGGAAGAAGTTTACATAAATTCATCCTGGCAATCAATCAATCAATCAATGTTTACTTATATAGCCCTAAATCACTAGTGTCTCAAAGGGCTGCACAAACCACCATGACATCCTCGGTAGGCCCACATAAGGGCAAGGAAAACTCACACCCAGTGGGACATCGGTGACAATAATGACCCAGTGGGACGTCGGTGACAATAATGACTATGAGAACCTTAGAGAGGAGGAAAGCAATGGATGTCGAGCGGGTCTAACATGATACTGTGAAAGTTCAATCCACAATGGATCCAACACAGTCGCGAGAGTCCAGTCCAAAGCGGATCCAACACAGCAGCGAGAGTCCCGTTCACAGCGGAGCCAGCAGGAAACCATCCCAAGCGGAGGCGGATCAGCAGCCCAGAGATGTCCCCAGCCGATACACAGGCAAGCAGTACATGGCCACCGGATCGGACCGGACCCCCTCCACAAGGGAGAGTGGGACATATAAGAAAAAGAAAAGAAACTGCATATCAACTGGTCTAAAAAGGGAGTCTATTTAAAGGCTAGAGTATACAAATGAGTTTTAAGGTGAGACTTAAATGCTTCTACTGAGGTGGCATCTCGAACTGTTACCGGGAGGGCATTCCAGAGTACTGGAGCCCGAACGGAAAACACTCTATAGCCCGCAGACTTTTTTTGGGCTTTGGGAATCACTAACAAGCCGGAGTCCTTTGAACGCAGATTTCTTGCCGGGACATATGGTGCAATACAATGGGCAAGATAGGATGGAGCTAGACCGTGTAGTATTTTATACGTAAGTAGTAAAACCTTAAAGTCACATCTTAAGTGCACAGGAAGCCAGTGCAGGTGAGCCAGTACAGGCGTAATGTGATCAAACTTTCTTGTTCTTGTCAAAAGTCTAGCAGCCGCATTTTGTACCAACTGTAATCTTTTAATGCTAGACATGGGGAGACCCGAAAATAATCCGTTACAGTAGTCGAGGCGAGACGTAACAAACGCATGGATAATGATCTCAGCGTCTTTAGTGGACAGAATGGAGCGAATTTTAGCGATATTACGGAGATGAAAGAAGGCCGTTTTAGTAACGCTTTTAATGTGTGCCTCAAAGGAGAGAGTTGGGTCGAAGATAATACCCAGATTCTTTACCCCGATGAAAATCATATCAAATTTGGGCCCTTGATAGTTTATTTGGACCATTTATCTCAGGTGAAATGATTATACAATGTTCATCCATCCATCCATCCATCCATCCATCCATCCATTTTCTACCGCTTATTCCCTTTCGGGGTCGCGGGGGGCGCTGGCGCCTATCTCAGCTACAATCGGGCGGAAGGCGGGGTACACCCTGGACAAGTCGCCACCTCATCGCAGGGCCAACACAGATAGACAGACAACATTTACACTCACATTCACACACTAGGGCCAATTTAGTGTTGCCAATCAACCTATCCCCAGGTGCATGTCTTTGGAAGTGGGAGGAAGCCGGAGTACCCGGAGGGAACCCACGCATTCACGGGGAGAACATGCAAACTCCACACAGAAAGATCCCGAGCCTGGATTTGAACCCAGGACTGCAGGACCTTCGTATTGTGAGGCAGACGCACTAACCCCTCTGCCACCGTGAAGCCCATACAATGTTCAACGATTTTTAAAACAAAGATTGGGTGCACAAGTTCACTGGCAACTTTATAGATGAACCGATCATTTGAGCCACGTTTCATGGAGCAAGACATGATGTGTACATGGCCAGTCTGCACACGGGTAGACAGTGAACAGCTTTATACACTACACGGACAACAAGTTTAGAAATCCTAAAGCCAGTCGGTTTCTCACAAGTCATGAAGCTGATGTGAGTCGAGAGTCTGGCAAGCCTGCTTGCCCTTAACTGGGGTGTGCTTCTCTTTGTGCTGCAGAGGGCCTGTAGCGTGAGCATCTAGTGTAATCATACAGTAGCTATGGGTACGTGTTTGGGTGGGGAATGGGCCCTATGTTCATTAGCACAGTCAAAACGCCTGCGGGCATAGATAGTGAAGGTGAGCAGGGAAGGAGGGGCCGGCTTGTATGGAAATGGACTACTGTTCATCTGGTGTCGGCCTTTGAAGTGAGCTGTAGCTGGCCTTGTTCTTGATAATTGCCTAAATGATCTCTATGGAGCGCCGAGTTGTGCTACAACCAAACTAATCCAGGGGCAACCCGCTGATTTGACTGAGAGCTCTTTGCTATGTCAATCTAAGCACCCTTACAACAACCCGTATTCCTCCTGTTTATTAGACTAACTCAGGAGGAGGTGTCATGGCAGTGATGTGGGTACAGGACTCCGAGGGGGGAGAAAGGTTGTTCTGTTTGTTGCACAGTGCAGAGCCACAATTCCCCCCAAATTTAACCCAATGCCTGCCGCCATTGAAATGTAAATAAAAGCAAAATGATTATAGCATTATAGCACAAAGCAACAATTATACATAGGTCTTCTGCAAGCTGCTGTATCAGACAAGGCCTGTTCACCTAGAACTGGTGGCGTGTCCACAACAAACGTGTGTTTGGCCTCTCAAAGCCTTACCGAGGTTTTTAAAAAGTCCTGCTCCAAGAGCACAGCTCGGGTCGGAGATCTGTGTGCTGTGTGGTGAGGTCAGAGCAGGGAGTAAGGCAGATGGGCAATGTGGATCACCCTCAGACCTGAGCTTTTACAGGTCCAGGGGGTAGAAAGCTTCACACATGTCCGTGAACAAAATGTGGAGTCAGCATGCTGGACTTAGAAATATTTATAGCGAAGTCAGAAACAGCACTTTTGTTAGAAATAAAATGGCCAATCACCATAAATAATGTTATATTTTCAGGAATATGTCCGCAGGATCTTAGTCACCAAAAAAAAAATGATATGTCCAATTTGCTTTTAAGAAACGGGTGTCATCTTAATCTTAGTATTCCGATGCCCGGCGCAATGAAGAGCCCCCACTCCTCCACTGTCCCGGGACAAGCCCGCTGGACGGGTATCAGGTAGACTAAGGTCCCATATAAAAGCGGCCTCTATGAATTATAAATCATAGGCCACTGGAGCCACAGCCTGTGGGATACAGAGGGGGTAAGAGAGACCATATTCCCGGAACCAAGGTCTGCCATGGGAGGGGGTGGGACTGTGAGTTGATAAAGGGGGGTGTCATACAGTAAAAGTTTTTTAAAAAATGACAGTTTATTGGAGGGCTATCCTTTTATACAAACATATCTTTAAGAAGCTTTCTTTGCTCTGCAGGTATTTCTTTTGATTTTTACACAGACGAATCAAGACATGTACTTATTGATTAGCCAACTAAGACAGCTTTAGAAAAAGATGCCTCTCCGGTTAAAAGTATTTCCTGTGTAATGACTAGCCCACGCATGTTTCAAGCATTTACAGTATATTGCACATGGATGTTTTATTCAATATTTTTTCAGCTGCTGAATATCCAATATCCAACTCACTGCAAGTTGGAGGAAATGGAACCAGAAAAGATCAGAAGGTAAATAATCCTAGTCAAGTAATAAATACAGTAATCACTTTTTGAATGATTTGCCACACCATACAATACCATTTATGTTTACACATGACGGATACATCTTCTAAGATATTTGCTAGGTTTGCAAAATCTGCAACTGTAACATCGTGTTGTGGTAACTTTTCACTTTCAGTTTATTTCGAACATGCATACAATTAGGGCTGGGCTATATGGCCTTTTTTTAATATCTCGATATTTGTAGGCTATATAACGATACATGATATATATCTCGTTATTTTGCCTTAGCCTTGAATTAACACTTGATACATATAATCACAGCAGTATGATGATTCTATGTGTCTACATTAAAACATTCTTGTTCAAACTGCATTAATATATGCTACTTTTAAACTGTCGTGTGGAGAAGGAAATCGCAACTAAGTCAATCGACCAAAAGTGTATTTATTAAACACATACTAAGCAGTGGCACACAATTCATGTGATTTCCAAAACAGAAAGTGCAAGATTGTCAGAGACATTTTAAAACAAGCTAGTATGCACTCTTGTGCAAGATGTCACTAAGATGACATATCAAAACAACACTAAATTAAAGTGCACTTTTTGTACAGAACGCCACTACAATAGTTTAAAACAAATAAAGTGCACTTTTGTGCATGAGTTTGTGGGTGTGTGGCACCGAACAAAGATGTTGACAGGCGGAGTAAACACTATTCATTCTCCAGCAGGTGACTTTTCAAAAGATACTACATATCAGCAGTAATGCTACTTTTGGTAACAACGCTTTAGCACCACACTTGACGAATTACGGTTGTCTGTTCGACATATTCCCACTCGAAGCCAAACCACCGCCTGCTGTTTTTCTTGGGAAATCATTCTTCCTTCATTCGCACCTTCTTTCTCTTGTATTACCACTCGCACGGCTCTGCTAGCATCACAGCTAACGTTACCTATGCTGCTACCTCTCTGCTGGGCGAGAGCGTATACGTATGTGACGTATGACGTGACAGTATGTGATGTATGTAAGTGCGCTTGCTGTCTGTGAGAAGGAGAGACAACAGAGTGGGAAGAGCCTGTAGTGTAATGCCCTCAGCTAAAAGAAACTGCGTGAGAACGTATACTCGAATATCACAATATAGTAATTTTACGTATCGCACAGAGACACTTGTTTTGTGCAGCCCTTTGAGACACTTGTGATTTAGGGCTATATATATAAACATTGATTGATTGATTGATTGATATAAACTCAGGCTATAGTATGAACTTTTGTTTGTTAGGGTTAATGTTGAAGTCTCCACATAAGAAAGTTTTTTTTTTTGACTGATATCAGTAAAAGTTGCCTTAATCCAGTTCTCAAATGTATCAATGTTTGACTTACGTGATCTATGTCTACAAGTGATCAGTAAGTTTTAGAATTTTTGCATGACATATTTTAATGGTTAGACAATCTAAGATATTATCAATAGCTAATGACAAGCATGCGGACTTCTGTGGCGCAAGCAGGCACCGTTCCTAACAAGGTGACCATCTAAGTCTCTGTATCTTGGATTCACACCAACTGGCACATGCAAAATCCTAACAAGCCATGTAGGAATGGGAAATTAATTTTGTAGGGATGGTACTTTTATAGGCATGACTTAATTCCACTGGTACTGCAGGGTATCAACTCACGTAATTGGTGCCACATTCCAATACCTTTGTTGTGCGTGACGTCACGTCCGTCACACTTGGCATACAATCAAGCAGCAGACTTAGTTGGACTGTCTCTATGTATTATTGCGATTTTCAATGCCATCAAAGAAAGTATGCTGATAGAAAACATTCAAAACATACAGTGTTGCTCCATTTTTCGAAATAAGCAAGCTTTATGTTCATGGACATTGGATTTGCTTCAGACATGCCACTGATTACCATTAGCAATTTCACATGCCGAGTGTGTGAGTGTGAATGTTGTCTGTCTATCTGTAATGGCCCAGTGATGAGGTGGCGACTTCTCCAGGGTTTACCCCACGTACCGCCCGAATACAGGTGAGCTAGGCTCTAGCATCCCCCGCAACCCCGAAAGGGACAAGTGGTCGAAACTGGATGGATGGATGGATTTCAAACCTTTCAAATTTGGCAATCAAAACTCCAAATAAGATGCTTGTTACAATCAAACAGATGGTGTGTTGTAAGTTCAATACTTACAGTTGAAATGCTTTTATAGAAGACTAACTTTGGCTTAATTCAGCTTAATAGCAAAGACTACTTCCTAGCGAGGCAAATCACCGTGCCATTTAAGGTCTTGGAATTGCAACTGCATGCAAAGTCTCCCTTGCAAATGAGACTCAGGGGTGTAAGAAATTAAGATTTAACAACTGGGCAGGACGGTTTTCATTATCAGCTCACTATTAAATGCAAAATAAAAAAGAGGAACTTATTTACAAAACAAATCAACATTTATTAACACAAAAACATAAGGGTTTAGCAACAATTGGTACAGTTGAGATACTGTACCAATTATCAGGTACAAGGAATTGGTACAATATCAGTTGAATTGTGAAAGGTACACATTCCTAACCTAAATGGGGTTTTATTTCAAAAAAGTGTCTCTTACATTTACCAGCTTTATGCTCATAAAGATGTGGTCCTCCCATTGGTCAGTGGGTTGCAGGCCCATCTCAGTCAGAGGTGATTGAATACAAATATTGTTTTTTTCAACTATTTTGGGAGGGGGCATGCTGATTAAAGGTTGATTGATACGCTGTCAAGCGCTCTGTGATGGATTAAATTGTGTGTGCAAACGTTGCGGCCCTGGCCAGTCATGGCTGTTGCTGCCTTGTCCGCCAGCTACCGCTGTGGCAGCTTTACGAAAATTTGATTTTCGCAGCTCAGAAACACATGGCAGACCCTTTCTCTCCGCTGCCTGACTTCCATTTAGTTTGAGAGTGCACAAGTGATTCTTTATTGGATGAAATCTGCGCCGGATTGGATAAAGTGTTAGAGCGCTGAGCCATCTATCACTATCACCGCCTCAGCTCCAGTTTCATTTTAAAAGAAAAGAATGGAAGCAGGAAAAAAAAACATAAAAAGAAGAAAAACAGACAGCCATAGGATGTTGGAGATTTGAAAATTAACTCTGGCAAGGGGGAAAAACGATCTATCCCCCAACCGCTAAGCCTGTTTCCTCTGTTGGAGGATACCAAGCTTTGCCTTCATGACTCACTAGCTTCCCTTTTTCACTTCTCTTGTCAGAATGTCTGCTCTACACTGTAGCTCACACCTGTTCAAACACTGCCATGCATAAAAAAACAATGCAAACACAACCCCTGGAAATGATGTTGGATTTCTTCTGCAACTTGGCATCATCAACGGATGCACACCTTTTAATTTAGGCCACCCAACTATTGTGCTGCCTAAACACTACTGAAGATATCAAAGCTGAGTGTGAAGAGCGAAAGATGAATCGGGATAGCTGGAATTAAAAGTCATTCCTTCGGGCAGTAAAAAAAAAACATTGTAGAAGACTACACATTATTTTATGCCTTTAGAAATATGAAATAAAAGGATAATTGATCATTCTGCCATTCACAACATGGCTCTACTTGCTATTGAAAAAAACTAGGTACCATTAGGTGCTAATTTTCTGCTGGTCTCAAGCTGGTCAGTATAAATAAATATTATATATATTTTTTATTTGCACATTTATTACAAATGCAAATAAGTAAAAAAAAAAAAAGTCGGCCTCTGGGGTTCGGCGGAGGTCAAAACACACCCTACTTGTCGTATGACTACAAAGTTCTCTCTATCGGCGCATTACGGATACGGCAACAGCTGAATGATTTGCAGATGTGTAATTTGTTGTACGTTTATGCACTGTGTTGGTTTTGTTGTCAGAAGAAGGTGGTGTTCATGCGCGGTTCATTTTGTGCACCAGTAAAAAAAAACATTGTCACAGTATGGGGAACATATTCACCATTAATTAGATGCTTATTATCGTGTACATTATTAACATATTGGCTCTTAAGTAGTCATTATTAAGTTTTTATTAATGCCTTATTTGGCATGGCCTTATTATAACCGCAACCCTCTAACCCTGACCCTAACCCTAACCAAATAACTCTGAATTAAGTCTTAGTTACTTACAATATGTTCCCCTAGTGTCCAAATAACTCTAAATTAAATCTGTGTTACTTAGAATATGTCCCCCATACTAAAGTGTTACCTAAAACATATAACTTTGTTTTGAATTTGAAAAAAACCAAACCAAAAAACAAAACATTTTATCTTTTACTAAAGACGGGTTCGGTGAATGCGCATATGAAACTGGTGGGGTTCGGTACCTCCAAAAAGGTTAAGAATCACTGTTGTAGATGCACCTTTAGCAGCAATTAAAGCTTCAAGTCCTTTTAAAAACAATGCCACAACATTAGCGCACCTATATTTGGGCAGTTTTGACCATTCCTTTCTGCAGCACCTCTCAAGCTCCATTAAGTTGGATGAGAAGTATTGGTTTTCATCCAGGATGTCTCTGTACAGACTGGGAGGTGACCAAGAACTTGATGATGTCTGTCAGAACTACAGCATTCCTCTGTGGAGAGAGGATTACCTTCCAGAAGGATAAACATCTCTGCAGCAATGTACCATTCAGGCCTTTATGGTAGAGTGGCCGGACTAAAGACATTTCTTAGTAAGACGTTTGCCAAAATGAGAAACAAAATTCTTCAGTCTGATGAGACAAAGATTAAACTCTTTGGAGGGTGAATGTTTGGCATCATGTTTGGAGTTAACCAGGCAAGACTCATCACCAGTCCAATACCATCCCTACAGTGAAGAATGGTGGTGGCAGCATCATGCTGTGGCAGTAACTGGAAAACTAGTCAGGATAAAGGTAAAGATGAATGCAGCAATTGACAGAGACATCCTGGATGAAAACCAATGCTTCTCATCCAACCTGATGGAGCTTGACAGATGTTGCAAAGAGGAATGGGAAAAACTGCCCAAAGATAAGTGTGCCAAGCTTGTGGCAACATATTAAAAAAGACTTGAGGCTGTAATTGCTGCCAAATATACATTAACAAAGTATTGAGCTTTGATATTAAAAAAAATACAAATAAACTTTACAAACCGTGATTATAGGGTATTGTCTGTAGAATTTCAAGGACAAAATGTTTTTTTTTTCCCATTTTGGAATAAGGCTGGAGCATAAAATGTGGAAAAAGTGAAGCGCTCTGAATACTTTCAGGATGCACTGCATTTTCTGGCTAGGAATTTTGCGAAAAATGTAATTAAAGGTTGTCTTGCTTTGACGTCAGATTCAGATTTTCTGACACAAATGTTTCACACGCATGCACAGACGCGGACACACCATGATCAGGCCCATGTGTTCACATTTTAAAGACATCCCAGTGTTTTATTACCATTGGGAGACCCTTGAAATAAAGTTGACGGGGGGACATTTTTTTGATAGAAAAAATTCCGCGCTTGCTCCCTTGTCAGCACATTAATCCACATAATACAAACAGATTAAAAAGTCAGTCCATCCATGTAAGGCAATGGTTCCCAAACTTTTGCAGGCTGGCGCCCCCTTGACTCCCCAGTGAATTCCTAGCCCCCCCACCACCCACAGACACATATGGAAACAAACACCTCTTTCTTGATATTTTGTATGCTGCAATTTGAAAAGAGAAAGGTTAAACACAAATGTGTATTTCACAAATAAAACCCAATTTAGTAAACTAAATTCTGTTGTCCTAAGCATGTTACACAATGTTTCTTCAATATTTTCAGCCATTTCATCTATTCTTCTCTGAACAGAGTTATCACTGAGAGGAATAGCTTTTATAATTTGGTCAGGTGACTTGTGTAGAACTGTGTGTAGAACCTCTCTTACTGCTGGTAGAATAAGCTCTTCTACAATTGTATGAGGCTTACCTGATCTAGCAATCAGCAAAGAGATGTTGTATGACGCTCGCAAACCGTCAGATTGTTGTAAAATGCTGTCAAATATATTTCCGATGGTTTTCCGTTTCCGAACGTTGTCTCGGAGTGACTGAAAATATGCCATGTTTTTTTCTGCTTTATCAGAGTGCATTTTCTTCAAATGTTCCAAAAGCCTCAAAGGTTTCATAGCTTCATTTGAAAACACTCTATCACACAGTAGACACATTGGTTGCTGTTGGTTGTGTGGTGCTGCGACAAATCCATATTTCAGATATTCCACACTATATTGCCGACACTTCTTTTTTGTTTGCTGTACCAAGGCCATAATTTATTCTGGAACAAAAAAATAAAACCATGTAAAATACAGCATTTTATCGCATTTCATAAATAGGCCTACTTAAAGACAAAAATGACAACATTGAAGGTATGAAAAGCAATTTACCCTCTCACGTATTCATTTTCTTCCATTTA
Source organism: Nerophis ophidion (assembly GCF_033978795.1). Classification (NCBI taxonomy): domain Eukaryota; kingdom Metazoa; phylum Chordata; class Actinopteri; order Syngnathiformes; family Syngnathidae; genus Nerophis; species Nerophis ophidion. Next base: position 34,111,400 of record NC_084612.1, read on the forward strand.
CTCACAGAAAATGGTGGCGGACGTGATCTAAGGCACGCCACCCTCGCCACCCACACAATGACACACGCGCGAACACGCATATATGCACACACACACACACACACACACATGCACACACAGGTACAAAGTCACATACATTCGTAACAATATATATCAGTGAATGCACCACCCTAACCAGCTCAACACAACACAACACGGCGCGTTCTGGCGAGTCCCCAATTTCATGTTGACTTGAACTCAAGACGATGTTGACCGCCCGAATGCGGTTTTTATTATAAGATAAAATTCTGAACATTACAAGCTTGAAATTACAAACCTGAGCTTTTGCTTTTGTAGTCTATGCTGTTGGATCTGACTGGGCCAGAGCGGCGTGTGGTAACCGGACCCTGATGCGTCGTCCACTGACTCGTCCTGCTGCACGTGTTGTGTACAAATCGGCAAACAAACGTTCGAACTTCTGACTTCGACTTCGGACTGCCGCCCCCCTACCACCTCCTTCTTCCTCACCGCCCCCCCAGATCTTTCCACCGCCCCGGAGGCGTTACTGCCCACTTTGGGAACCACTGCTTTAGACCAACTGATTCAATCCAATCCAATCCACTTTTTATTTATATAGCACATTTAAACAACAATAATGTTTCCAAAGTGCTGCACAGCCATGTTAAAAACAATATTAAAAACAATATTATACTTCACCAATGACTAAATAAAAAGAAAAAATAAATAAATATAAAACCAATATAAAAACAATATAAAAATTAATAAGATTAAAAACAATTTTAAAGGGTAGAAGCAATTAAAACAGTAAAATAGAAATCAAAATGTATAAAATAAAACAGAGGACAGAGGACCACACAACTCATGTAGTGTTAAAAGCCAAAGAATAAAAGTGGGTCTTAAGATGAGACTTAAAACATTCCACTGTGGAAGCAGTTTGATCATGGAGGGTCAGAGTGTTCCATAGTTTAGGGCCAACCACAGAGAAGGCCCCGTCTCCCCTGGTCTTAAGTCTGGTCTTGGGCACCATGAGCTGGAACTGGCTCTCGGACCTCAGACGCAAGAGTGTAAATTTGGATGAGGTCCAAGATATACTGAGGTGCCAGTCCATGTAAAGATTTAAAAACAAACAACAATTCTAAAATGAACAGGCAGCCAGTGTAAACTCTGAAGAATTGGGGTTATATGCTGGTGTTTCCTGGTCCCTGTTAAAAGTCGTGCTGCTGCGTTCTGGACTAACTGCAACTGGAAAAAAGCTTTTTTGCTACTGCCAGCATAAAGTGTATTGCAGTAGTCCAGGCGACTTGAAATAAAAACATGCACGACTTGTTCAAAAAGGTTAAAAGATAAAAACGGTTTTACCTTTACTAAAAGACGAAGATGATAAAAACACGATTTTAAAACGCCATTGACTTGTTTGTCAAGTTTAAAATCACTGTCTATAGTGACGCAAAGGCTGGTGACTTTGGTACATAATTTTGCAATGGTCCCAAGTCAGTGAGGACCGGACCAAAAACTAAAATTCCCCGCCTAAAGTAAAATACAGAAGCTGTATCGTAGCTGTTGTGTCTTCGCTTTCTTTATTCCGAGTAATACATAAAATGTGTCATGTTCTTCTGTCTTCTTACGTTGTATTTTGAGTGGAGACACAAACTGAGCTGTGGAATGGAACATTTTTTTCTATCACTTACATGCAAAATTATGAGTTTTGACCCCAACATGTTGCCAAATAGATATGCCACCTCATCAGGAGTCTACTAATGTTTACTCATCTGTACCCGCCCAACCCACCTTAATCTGAACTTGTGAATGAGTGAGGCTTGTTTGTTTGCTCACATCTGACCATTAGTCTTCCATTCATTATTAAATATCATCCTTCATGTCCCTCTATCCATGCATTAGTGGCCCTCTGCAGGAGCCAAATGGCCATGAATTTACCTTGCGGCAATGCAGACGAGCCCATCAGAAGGAAGAGAGTGTAGATAAAAGATCCCGGACAGCAAAACGCAGCAAAAAATTGCGAGACTCTCATGTGTTTCATTTTGCCTTACATAATTTATTTGGAAATGCATTTTGGATGATGTAAATCTGTTCAGAGGTACCCCCTATTCTGAGCCTTTACCCTCAAATCTCTCAGCGGTTGGAGTGTCCTGAGGCGCTTTGAACCTAGCAGACCCCTCCACCCCCACCCCTCCTCCCTAACTCCACCCTTAATAAATCATCACGAAGCAGAGGTGCACTTATCAAGCTGGTCAGAGACCTCTAACGAGCACGGGCAGCGTGACTACTCTGCTCCAGAAATATTTTATTAAGAGCACATTTTCACACACACTACTCATGATGTATAACCACATTGTGAGCCCTGTGGTTCATATCTGCATCACACATTAGTTAGGCTGAGACCGCAAACTCGGTGTGGTATCCAAAGACAATGGGATGCTGCTAACCTCACCACCTAACTCACCGTCTCTCAGGACTGTTCTGGTGGCCCAAGATGAACACCCTCCATGGAGCACTTGGACTATTTCTGGGATCTTTAAGGCTCCTGTGGGGCCTTGTGACCGGTGACCCTAACGCTGTGGTTATGATGGCCCTTCAGAGAGGAGAACATATTCACAAGCCAGACTGGGTTCATCTCTTCAAATAATGGTCCTCTGCTCCTTTATGGCCGCTCTAACATAGAAATAACCGTAATAAAGAACGAGAGGTGATGGGCTAATTTGCTTTTACTAATATCTGCTTTGAAAATAAAGAAAACAGAGTGCATGGTATTGTTGCGTGACATCAACAATATAAGTGTGCACTCGGGTTGTACGAAATACCGGTACTAATAAAGTAGCGCGGTACTTACGAATTTAAAACCGTACTATACTGCCTCTGACAAATACCACTTCCCTTTTTTTTTTTTTCACGGGCATGAGGCTGTGTCTTCGTCACGATGTGACAATGCTGGTTTTCCGAGCAGAGGAGCATGTTCGGCAACGCACAGAGTACTTTCAGACAGATGCGGTGTGTAGACAGAAGAGGGAGAATGGACGCATTTTGGCTTGAAATCTCACGATACGCGAAGAACAAGCTGGAGCTCCTCAAAGTAAACAAATGGCATGGGTGGATCAATACCTGACATCCACTGTAATGATACCAAGTACAAACGCGTATCTAGTCAATACTACAATAATTACATCGATATTTTTTATTGTCAAAAGTTTTTCTTTTCCTTTCTTTTAAATTGTTTTATCTTCATTAAATCAGGAAATACATCCATGGTCACATGAAGACTTTGAATATGATCAATGTATGATCCTGTAACTACTTGGTATGAGATTGATACCAAAATTTGTTGTATAATCCAAAACTAATGTAAAGCATCCAAACAACAGGAAAAATAAGTGTCTATTACATTTTAACAGAAGTGTAGACAGAAAATGTTAAAACAGAAAATAACCAGATATTAACAGTAAATGAACAAGTAGATTAATAATCCATTTTCTACCGCTTGTTCATCATAAATGTGTCAAAATGACATAATAGGAAATGACACAATATGTTACTGCATATGTCAGCGGACTAATTAGAAGCCTTTGTTTGCTTACTTACTACCATAAGAGAAGTTGTCCAGGTTATTCACTATTTTATTTCAAGCCAACATTGTTCTTTGATAGCAATAAGAAACATACGTATGTTGTATCGTAAAACTTTTTGTTCAAATAAAAAGTCCCCTTTATTTTAGAAAAGTATCAATACATTTTAGTACTAGTACTGGTAACAAAATATTGGTATCGGGACAACCCTAAAGTGCACTATGATAGAGATTCTAATTGTATCGCACTATCGTGATCATACATGTTGAGGAGAAATTCTAGCTTTGTGCCACAAAATTGAAAGCAACAGGCTGCATCAAATGCTGAGTGAGGGCTAGTAAGTGTTGCTATTCTCCAAGTTAATAATCCTTGCCTACATTGCAGCAAACATTGTTTTTCATGTACCATTATCACTGGAGGACTGAAGCAATATCCAAACATGCAACACACCGCGCAGAGGACACAAGAAGCCATGCGAACTGCCAAGTCAGCTTGAATGTAAAACAAATTACCAGAATAAGTTCTTAGTGCACTTTAACAGAATATAAACAGGACATCAGCAAGAAGATTAATAAGAGTAGATAATAAAACAACGACACAAAGCAACCACTCTGAGCAGGGTTGTCGGATGGGAAATGACAAGCTATCTTTCCCATAGATTGAAATTATTGTATTTTGAGAAGAATGATCATACATATCCTAATTGACGTTGCTCAGGACTACTGCTGCAGTGAAACATTAAACAGACCGTCAACAGAATTTTATAATGCAATTTTACCCTCAGATTAACTGAAAGCACTATTGGGGACGGGGGGGATGTCCCTGAAAGAACAGCGTTCCCACCTGGCTGTAGCAATGATGCACAACATCAGGTGCAGTGTCAGTGCTTGATTGCTAATGTCCATGTATTGAAGGGCTCAAATTATCCTAACTCAACTTACGAGCATTTTGTGTTCCACTACCAGGCTCATAACTCAAAACACTCGCAAAATTCACCTGCACAGAGAAATTATTTGAAATTAACTTAATCCGTGTTTAGCCCCCCCACCATTTAACATGCATTTAAAAATAAAAAATTGCTTCCAGAAAAAAAATATTGCTTAAAAACCATCGTGTTCTACAATCAATTGCATTATGAAATGATGTATTAATATTGTTCAGCATTTACCTTGTTAAGCAGAATTTTGTACGGTTGGTTTTGCTACTTTTTTGTCGTGTAACAATAGGAAAAAGGATATGCTGTTATGTTTGCTGAGGGGAGGTGACGGCAACATAAACCAGGGGGTTTATAGTTCTAAGTATTTATTATATATAGACACGATATGTAATAAACAAACAATAATAATTAAACTAACCAAGGAAATGGAGCGTGACAAAATCCAAGAGTGTGTATGGTGTAAGACTATGTGTGTAGATTAGCTGTTAAGTGTTATGGTAAATGTTGAACGATAGCGAAAGAATACGGAAGTCCGTGGGCCAGGCAGATGGTCCAAAGCGAGCGAGAGGCGTCCAGAGAAACATGTCCAAGCGGAAGGTCGACAATCCAAAAGGGCAGTCCGGGAGGCCAGGGGAACAACACGGAAGCACAGGAGAACAAGGGAAGTGCTGCGAGAAGACAACAGGAACATCAGACACAACGGAAACACGGAAGTCACAGGGAAAGAGCGAGTTCGCGAGATGGAAGCCAGACACGGGATGCTTACAAAAGTACAGAAGACTATACTCCGGCACCGCATGGCAGGTTGTGCGGGCTTAAGAAGGCAGCATGTTCATCCCAGTCAGGTGCGCTGATAGCAGATCTCCTGCAGCCGTGCAGAAGTGTGCCCGCAACGGAGAGGGAACGCCGTGGGCATGGCCTGCAGTGCTCTCACTAGAGCGCAGATGGATGAGCGGTGGTGGCAGGAGTCTGAGCCGTAACATATGCTTGTTTATGTCGCACTCAAATGTCTTTGAGTGACAGACCAACAAGGTCAGTTTGCAGCTTTCTGTGTTTATGTACTAAAGGTAATGCTCGACCTTCCAGTGTGTTGAGTCAAGAGTTGACAAAACAAATTAGAAGAAGCCCAACACATCTAGAGCTTCTCAATATATTTAAGGATAAATGTTCATAGTTTAGATGTTCAAGGCCCGCTGCGACATGTGTGAAGTGGACGGCTTGATTCAAACTTATGGTTACGATGTCTTTTAAAATGGGTTGTTATCCTTCACCATAGCATACTTAGTTCTGATGGTTAAAGGGCAGGATTGCGTCGATCTCTGTCTGTGGGCTGTTGATAAATACTATTTCAACCTTGGCCAAGATGGCGGAGTACAGCATGTCGAAAAACTGAAGCTCCCCTGCATGCTCTAAAAAAAACCTAAAATAATCTCTATGCTACTTTGATTTCTGCCATAACTTTTTGTCTTTCATTAACAACGCCTTGTCATTTTTCGCACAGCCGCTGCAAAAGTTCAAGTTCAATGAAAAAGGCAACAATGGAATCGGGATCGTCCTGGTCTCAAACACCTGTCGTCACTGAGGCCTATCTTGAGACTTTACTCAGGAATTTTTTTAATGAGGCTGAGGATAGATCCCAAAAGCGATTCATGACACTTTAGCCATGCACGCTGCTGACATTGAAACTGTCCGCAATGAGGTGTCTTCAATTAAATCACGAGTCCATACCAATGAGGAAGCTATGCTCAATTTCTCCAAAACGCTCACGCAGATTGAGATAAAATGACAGATCTCGAGGACAGACGCAGGAGGGCGAATATTAGAATCATTAACATCAAGGAAGGCGAAGAAGGAAATAACGCGCTGTCTTACCTGTCCGCCAACATCCCCAAGTGGTTCCCTGCCCTGGCTGCTAATCCTCCGGAGCTCATGCGGGCCCATCGCATCGGCCTCCGGCGCAAATCTGCCCGTCCCAGGACGATGATAGTGAGGTGTCTGCGGTACACGGATAAGGCTCGCATCCTGAACGAGGCTAGGAAACATCCTCTTCAGCTCTCCGGGAACTCCGTTCGCTTTGCCTCGGACTACAGTGACGCGACAGCCAAACTGAGACGACCCTGCTACTCCACGATGTATATCCAGCAACTATCAAACTCTCCAAAGGCTCCCAACAACACTTTTTTGACAATCCAGCAGATGCTGCTGTAAAGGTTATCTCCGCAGCCTCGTAAACTCCGCTAAACGTTGGGGTACCCACACAGAGACATGGACATATGACACTTGGTAAGACTATTTTTGTTAGATTTTTTCTTCAGTGAGTCTTTTTCGTCGTGCATCTATGACTTTTTCGTCGTTGTGCATCTGTGCTGGAGACAGGCATGGACCTGTTTACTTCCTGAGTCGTTGTCGCGTCATGTTGCCACGTGACTGTTTTTTCTTTTTTTCTGTTTTCTTTTCCGAACCTCACTGAGAAAATGGTGTGATGAATGGGAATTATTTAGGAAATTATTTTTGAATTTTGAAGTTGTTCCATATTAAATATGTGATACTTGCCACACCTCATACATATGTGCGTGTGTATGTGTGTGTATGTATATGTGAATATATATATATGTATATATTTTGTTAATATTACTTCTTTGGTTTTTTACTTTTGTGATCGGATATTAAGAAGCTCTTGGGGGGAGCTTTTTGTTTTTCCATGTTTATTTTATTGCCTGCAATTTGTGAGTGTATGTTTCTGTGTGTGTGGATGAGTTATTGTTTATGTGTTTGTTTAAATGGTCGAGTTGTTGTGTGCATGTTTGTGTTGTGTGTCTGTGGCCCACAGTCCTTGACCATATGCCCTCGTCTCTTGTTCATGTTTCATGAACAAAGTAATCATTTATCTGACCATGATCACACACCCTCTTCCTTTTTTCATGTCCCTGAGATAACTCGATATGCATAGTTCTGATAGTGAATTCTCCTCTGAAATAGAGGAAAATGAAGATTTGATAAACTCCCAAAATTTGGAATCAATCTATTCCTCAGATCACACCAACTACAAATCACAAAGATTTATGAGCGGATTGGATCCAGATAGAAATGCTCCTCAAAACACCAACAATGATTGTTTATATTATACTGATGTTACGTTTGATAAAACATTTATGCAAGATGATAATATATCACTGGTACATTTTAATAGCAGGAGTCTATACTCTCATTTAGATGATATCCAGGACTATTTGAGTCATTTCAAATCTCCATTTAATATTATAGGTATTTCAGAGACATGGATGAATGAGAATACATGCAATGAGTTTGAATAAAATGGATATGAAATGTTTTGCACCAACCGTAAAACCAAGAGAGGAGGAGGTGTGGCTCTGTATGTGGACAAAAATATCAACTGTAGTATTGTAAATGATATGTGTTTAGCTGTTGAGGAACTCTTTGAATGTGTCACTGTGGAATTATCATTTTCAAATAGGAAACACATTATTGTAACCTGCATTTATAGAACACCAGGATCCGACTTGAAAATATTTATTGAATGGATGGAAAAATTATTTAGGAGGAACAAAAAATATATAGTATGCGGTGACTTTAATATCAACCTTTTGAATCCTAATAAACACAAACGCACAGCAGAATTTGTTGACACCATGTTCTCCATGGGCTTATTCCCACTGATTACACGACCCACAAGAATCACAACACACAGCACCACACTTATTGACAACATATTCTGTAACATTGTGGATCAGACTGTAACTGGAGGCTTGTTAGTGAGTGACATCAGTGATCATTTACCGGTGTTCATGGTGTACAATAATAACTGCAAAACATCCAAACCTGTAAATAGTGAATATTATCAAAGAGCCACAACAGAACAATCATTAACAGCACTTAAAAATGATTTAGCTTAACAAAACTGGGATTCTGTTTTTCAAACGACAGATATAAATGCAGCTTATAATTTATTTCATTACATTTTTTTCTCACTTTATGATACACACTACCCCGTCAAAAAATGCACTATAAGTAACTCCAAAAAAACTCCATGGATAACCAAAGGGCTTCCGAACGCTTGCAAAAAGAAAAATTATTTATATAGGACTTTTTTTAAGCAACAAACCATAGAAACAGAACAAAAGTACAAAACATATAAAAATAAATTAACCAGCATATTAAGAGCAAGCAGGAAAGAATACACCACCAAACTATTAATCCAAAAGAAAAATGATATAAAGGGAATTTGGAAGGTATTAAATACAATTATTGGGCATGGTTCAAATAGTCCTTGTTATCCGGAGTTTTTTGTTGAGAACGACCTAATCATAAATGACAAGAAAATGATTGCTGACGGTTTCAATATGTTTTTTGTTAATATTGGGCCTAAGCTGGCAAAAAAAATACCAATTGATGATGAACAGCCCATGGAATTTATTGAAAAAAATCCTTATTCGATGTTTCTTACTCCGACTGTCGAAAAGGAAGTCTTGGAGGTCATTCAGAAAAGCAATAACAAAACATCATGTGACATCTATGACCTTGACATGAGGAGAGTCCGGAACGTAGCGGAAGAAATCATCAAACCATTCACACACATCTGCAATTTATCTTTTCGACTTGGACAATATCCTTCACAAATGAAACTATCGAAAGTCATCCCCATCTTCAAATCTGGAGACAAACATCACTTCACTAATTACCGGCCCATCTCCCTTCTGCCACAGTTATCAAAAATATTGGAAAAATTATTCGATAATAGACTTCGTGGCTTCTTTGAAAAGCACAAATTATTATCTGATTGTCAATATGGGTTCCAACAAAATAGATCAACTTCATTAGCTTTAATTAATTTATTAGAGAACATTACTAATGGTATCGAGAAGAATACATTTTTTATAGGAATTTTTATTGACCTGCAAAAGGATTTGATACCATTGACTACCAGATTTTGGTAAATAAACTGGAAAACTATGGCATAAGGGGATTGGCAGGGAAATGGCTGGAGAGCTACTTAAATGAGAGACAGCAGATTGTTCAGATGGACCAACATCAATCCACACTGATGAACATAACCTGTGGAGTTCCTCAGGGCTCGATACTGGGACCCACACTATTTATAATATATATTAATGAAATATGTAAAGTATCAACGCTGCTGAAATTCATCCTTTTTGCTGATGATACAACAATTACATGTGCAGGTGACGACGTGAAGCAATTTCTGACTTCTGTAAATGAGGAGATGATCAAGTTAAAAACTTGGTTTAATGCGAACAAATTGTCTTTGAATTTAGAGAAGACCAAAATAATGCTCTTTAGCAATCGCAAAAGCAATATACCGATCGGGATTATTATTGATGATACACCAATAGAATACGTTCATCAAAATTCTTTCTTAGGTGTAGTAATAGATGAAAATATCTCACGGAAGCCTCGTATAAGTTACCTGAGGAAAAAAGTTGCTAAATGTGTTGGAATGATGAGGAGATCATGTCATCTATTGAACACCAATGCTCTGCTGTTATTATATCATTCATTTATCATGTCATATTTAACCTATTGTGTTGAAGTCTGGGGAAATTGTTATGAATTACATCTACAACCTTTAGTCACTCTGCAGAAAAAGGCCATCAGGATTGTTTCCAATGTTCACTACAGACATCATTCAAATCCACTATTTATGAACTTAAAGCAACTTAAACTGAACGATGTGATCAATTTTAAAACTGCTCAAATTATGTTTAGGGCATCCCAAAACTCTCTACCATCCAATATAAAGAACCTATTCCATGACAGAGATGATCACCATTGTTACAGTTTAAGAGGAAACAACAAATTATATTTGCCTAAATTTAGAACCACTTTAAAATCAATGTGCATTTCAGTGCATGGAGTCAGTCTGTGGAACAACTTAGGGGACGAGTTAAAAACGTATTCTAGCATGATTCAATTTAAAACACTGTTTAAAAAAGAAGTACTGAAGAAGTACGATGAGGAAAGATGCCCTCAGCACAGAGCGATGGAAGACAGGTGTATGGTCAGAGAGTGTTTGGACCCGTGTGTGTGTGTGTGTGTGTGTGTGTTTTGTCTAGTCTTGTCTTGTCTCATGGTATTGTTAGTGTACAGGAGTTTTTCTTGTTTTGTTTATAGAGTATTGTTTTTGTATTATATTGTTTATGTTAAATGTGGAATGAGTGAGAGGGGTTGGGCTATTATAAGCAGCTGCTTCATCCAACCCCTTTTCAAGCCTCGCATAAATACCTTTGCCAACATGTAAAAAAAACAAAAACTGTGTTTAGTTGTACTGTGCAGGTTTGAAATAAATATTTCAATTAAATTCAACCTGCGCCGTAACTTAAATTAGGCTCTCCACAAAAAGTGGTGATAAGCCGAGAGATTGATTGATTGATTGAAACTTTTATTAATAGATTGCACAGTTCAGTACATATTCCGTACAATTGACCACTAAATGGTAACACCCAAATAATTTTTTCAACTTGTTTAAGTCTGGGTCCACGATACTCAATTCATGGTAGACATCCCGTACTTCAAATTACTCCTAAATTAAGGTTCCTTCTGATTTATATGCTAAAGAATATATTGTGGTATTTATAATATATATTGTATTTGTGAGAGGCTGCAGTATATACTGTATCACAAAGGGGAATTTAGGCCATATTGGCCCTCCTTAAGTCACAGTTTATTGTTTTTCCTTTCGTGTTAAATATCAAACCGATTTCTTATCTCGACATGTTCCATTAAGAGGTTGAATTCAGATGATGTAGCTTTTGATTAAACATCTTGCATGCTCTTGTAAAAGAGAAAGCCTTTGTTTGAACATCAATTTGACAGCTTTGTCAAATAAAGAATTTGTGGTGTTGATTGACAGCATTCTCCTGTATTGTGGTAAACCACGAAAGCTCTGGGAAAAAAACTGCCTTGGTTCAATGTTTTTTGTCCCATAAAGTTCAGGTGCAATGAAGAAGATGATATCACAGGCTGAATGCCTTTTTCACACACATTGAATGTCATTAAAACACCTTCATTGAGTCATGACTCAACCATTCAGAAACAATGACCTTAAGAAGTGCACATTCAATGCAACTTTTTTTTTTTCAAAATATGTTCGACATTCACTTAAACCACCAAACAAAGGCCGGCATGAGCAAGGACACACTGACAAAGAAAATAAAAGTCAAGACAGTATTTTATGCTCCTTTTAAATCTCCAACATCCAGTATTGGGTTAGACAAAAAATATTGCTTGACTGTTTCATCTGTTTTTTTTTTTTATATCTTTCCTGGTGAAGAAATACAATGGATAAAGATGACAAACCAAAAAACCAAGCAAAGATTCGTCGTACTACTTCTCCTTTTTTGGGTCTTTAAATTGTATTTTTAAAGGAAAATTCTGAGTTTGTTCACTTGGAAACAGAGCTTTTATAAATCTTTCACAATTCAACATAAAATAATAACAAGTTGGAAGAAAGTGGAACGGAAGGAGCAAAAGATAGGTAATGTGAGTGAGATTTTAATCTTAATAATTTATGAATAAATCCCTCAATTCATCTGTTCTTTCTGTTGGCTGTATGGTCTATAGGTCCATAAGTCAAACAGGTGTGGTGCAGAATCTGCACTTCTTCATCGATCAATTTATCAATTATATGTTGCTCGGGAAGTCCTGTGGGAAGTGCTCAGAGAGTATGGGGTATCGGACTGTCTTATTGTGGCGGTCCGCTCCCTGTACGATCAGTGTCAGAGCTTGGTCCGCATTGCCGGCAGTAAGTCGGACACATTTCCAGTGAGGGTTGGACTCCGCTAAGGCTGTCCTTTGTCACCAATTCTGTTCATAACTTTTATGGACAGAATTTCTAGGCGCAGTCAAGCCGTTGAGGGGTTCCGGTTTCGTGGCCACGGGATTAGGTCTCTGCTTTTTGCAGATGATGTGGTCCTGATGGCTTCATCTGGCCGGGATCTTCAGCTCTCACTGGATCGGTTTGCAGTCGAGTGTGAAGCGACTGGAATGAGAATCAGCACCTGCAAGTCCGAGTATATGGTTCTCGCCCGGAAAAGGGTGGAGTGCTATGTCCGGGTTGGGTGGAGACCCTGCCCCAAGTGGAGGAGTTCAAGTACCTAGTAGTCTTGTTCACGAGTGATGGAAGAGTGGATCGTGAGATCGACAGGCGGATCGGTGCGGCGTCTTCAGTAATGTGAACGCTGTACCGATCCGTTGTGGTGAAGAAGGAGCTGAGTCGGAAGGCAAAGCTCTCAATTTACCGGTCAATCTGCGTTCCCATCCTCACCTATGGTCAATAGCTTTAGGTCATGACCGAAAGGATAAGATCACGGGTACAAGCGGCCGAAATGAGTTTCCTCCTCCGGATAGGGTAAGAAGCTCTGCCATCCGGGAGAAACTCATAGTAAAGCCGCTGCTCCTCCACATCGAGGAGCCAGATGAGGTGGCTCGGGCATCTGGTCAGGATGCCACCCGAATGCCTCCCTAGGGAGGTGTTTAGGGCACGTCCAACCGGTAGGAGGCCACGGGGAAGACCCAGGACACGTTGGGAAGACTATGTCTCCCGGCTGGCCTGGGAACGCCTCGGGATCCCCCGGGAAGAGCTAGACGAAGTGGTTGGGGAGAGGGAAGTCTGGGCTTCCCTGCTTAGGCTGCTGCCCCCGCGACCCGACCTTGGATAAGTGCAAGAAGATGGATGGATGGATAGATGGATGTTGCTCTAGATTTTTTAAAAGTTACCATTTTTAACAAGTTTTTGCCCCCGAATCATAAACAAATGAGAGGTGCCCAAAGGTTCTGTTCTGTTTTTTTTTTTTTTTAATTAGCTGCCAGGAGCTTGGATTTTGTATGTTTTATTAGAAAAATCATTGCAATTTAAACAGTAAGCAGTTTTATGTCTGGAAATTTTGTTCCCTTACTGTACTGAGGTGAACTGCACTTGTGGGGGGGAATTTTGCCTATTATTCTCGATCTTTATGTGACAAAAGCACGCATATGTGTTTCCTTTATTGTGCATTCTAACTTATAAACGTCAGCAAAGGTCAGCTAACAATAGACCCTCAGGGAGTGGTGCTATCACGCCTATAAAGCGCTCTAAAAAATCTCCATACATTTTTTTTTGCACAATGTAAGTATATATATAATGTACTAACAAAGTTATTCATAATAAAGTGTAACATTTACATATTTTGCTAATTTTAAGCATACCGCGTTAATTTCACCATTCCCTTTTCCATTCAACAACAACATGACAGACTTCACAAGAGTCAACAAAGACTACTTTGGGACAAATGATGAACCAGACCCTTATCTTTTAGGCCTGGATATAAGGAAGATGGTCTGCAAGTCTTAAAAGCTGTGTGCTAATCAGATTCAGCTTTAGTGAAACACTAAGCAGCATGTACACTATTGTTTACTGATAAACAAGAAAAACAAACTATGAACTTTCAAAACAGTCACTTACTGTACAGTTTCTGCTCTCACTGGGATGTCGGATGATGGGATACGGGCATATCTTCCCGAGATAAAGAATTAATTATAGTCCACCCAGAGGTTAAACAAAAAAAAAATGTGCCCGCAAATGAGTGTTTTTTTTATGTTTCATGCCATTCCCGGATGTCAAAGTTGACCAACTTTTTGGTTTATGGCAACAACCTCCTATTATTGAGAGACACAATTTATCATTCATCCATCTATCTTCTACCGCTTGTCCCGTTCAGGGTCACGGTGGGTTGCTGGAGTCCATCTCAGCTGCATTTGGGCGGAAGGCGGGGTACACCCTGAACAAGTTTCCACCTCATCGCAGGAATTATTTATAATCTAGAATTTAATTTCACCAGCTCAGAGGCTCACCGGCTCAATATTTCAACATTGTAGCGGCGTAAGATAGTTATTTTTTCTGTGATCACCACCCCACTAAAAGTGGTTTGTGTGCGTTAGTGCTTATAATAACAAGTGTGCTAATGTTTGGTTAGTATTAAAGTCACAAGATGTAAATTGAGTATTGTTAGCAGTTTTGGGATGTATTTTAGAGGGCTTAATAGGCGGATTAGACTGCTCCAATTAGCGGCATTTTTAGCCACTTCATACTTGTCGTATGTTACTAATCAAAATGCATAAACAAAGAAAATCTTATGTATTCCTTTTTATATAGGGATTGTGAATGATGGGCAAAATGTTGCCAAAAAGTGCAGTTTCGCTTTAATAACGAAGTACATACCAAACAGAAAATATTTTGTACCGCTGCACCCCCTAACCATCTAACCATGGACATAATTTAGGAGGGGGTGGCTGATGATGACAACAACATGTCCCCTCCAGGTTTTAGCGTCAAACAATTTAATACTATTGAATGGAGACAAGTCAAACACTAGCACGGGCAGACAAAAGGCTGCTCGGGCTGACGCGCGTCCCTTTACACCAGGGCTATTCAACTACATAATGAAGAGGGCCGCTGTTTCAAGAGCTCAGATTTTGGATGTTTTGTCAGAAAGTGCCTCCGCAGGTTATATTCCTTTGAGATTGCTTTAACTTAATTGCAAAGTAAATACATCGGCTTTCCCACTGCACTGTCAATAAATTCATTATTTTGCCCTCGCTACTCGTTCCGTGTGTGCAGCGAGTTAACAGCATGAAGAAACAAAAGCACCAGAAGTTTTTTTGAGAATTGATTTTTTGATTTTGATTTTCTTTTCCTTCCTCAGATTTATTTCTTAAAACTTTTTCTATATTTTAGGGTTGTAAATCTGAAAATATAAATAAAAAATAAAAAAAAACATTGCAAAAGTATGACGCCCATTGTTATATTTAACATAATTAATGTCCATTGTCTATTTTACATAAATGAAATAGATGGTTTAGTGTTAGATTATTCACACAATAAACTACAGATGTTTATGCATATAGAAATTAAACATCTACAGCAAACATTGCACACACTGAATGGCTCGACACAATTAAACCTAAGATGTGGTGTTATCGCGGTCTTCTGATCAAATTTAGCACTACATGTAATAAACAATCTTTGATCGCCTTAGTTACTCAGACAAATAACAACACAACCACGAAAAACAAATATGTCTGGAGCGACACTACAGCCATCAGAGTCAGGCGCGTACACAACACACCTGTGCTCAATCCCTGCATCTTCTGCTGCAGCTTAAAAAGGGCGAGGGAGGAACGATCATGGCAGAAGTAGGAGAGGAATAACCCGACACGAAGGACCACGAGTACGACGAGCGAGACATAGAGCAAGATGAGCCCCCGCAACAGACGCAGCTACCGGACACTGAAAGGTGTGCCGCAGCCAGCAGGAAAATCCGGCGCGCTAGCAATTAGCGCGACAGACAGGCAAGATGACATGGTTGTTGAAATAATAAATCAGAGTCAAACCTGCTACGATGTGTCTTGTATCAAGTGTCACCGAAACCCACACGACGAGGGAAGGAGGCCCGTCACAATGTCATAAAGTCAGTAATTTTAATACAAAAATAAAAGCTTTGGTGGGCCGGGTGAGGCCCAGGGGCCACCAATTGAATAGACCTACTTCAGACTGCCCACAGATCGTCCACAAGTTCACTGATTGACTTTCTGTGGCATTCCTTTTGCCAACGTGACAACGATTGACAGAAAAGCAGCAGATCACCAATCAGCGGTCATTTTGCTCCACGCAGCAAAATGAATCACGAGAAAGTAGGACAAATAATAAAATCCAAACAAGAAGAGTCTAGTGCTCCATACAAAGGTACTTAGCTTGTTGACTTTCAGCAGCAAGTTAAGTGTTTGTGTTCTGGTAGCGCAATGGCTTAAGAGGTTTCACGGTGGAAAAGGGGTTAGTTTGTCTGCCTCACAATACGAAGGTCCTGAGTAGTCCTTGGTTCAATCCCGGGCTCGGGATCTTTCTGTGTGGAGTTTGCATGTCCTCCCCGTGAATGCGTGGGTTCCCTCCGGGTACTCGGGCTTCTTCCCACTTCCAAAGACATGCACCTGGGGATAGGTTGATTGGCAACACCAAATTGGCCCTAGTGTGTGAATGTGAGTGTGAATGTTGTCTGTCTATCTGTATTGGCCCTGCAATGAGGTGGCGATTTGTCCAGGGTGTACCGCGCCTTCCGCCCGATTGTAGCTGAGACAGCCACCAGCGCCCCCCGGGACCCTAAAGGGGGTAAGCGGCAGAAAATGGTTGAGATGGGCAATGGCTTAAGTATCAGTGCTGTGTTACACAATTTGATTCCCAGCCAGGGCATACTTGGAAAACATTAAACTCAACCACAATGCAATCTTGAAAAATCTAAATAACGTAACAGTAAATCATTTCAATCTGTTTATTGTGTTATTTCATACAAAAAAATGCATTGAACCATTTGTACCCTATTCATTACTTCAAAACATCCATCCAATCCCTTCAAGCAATGCTTCCTGTATGCAAGTGAGTTGTGTCCACCCCAATTCTGACATTTTAATTGTGTTTCTTAAGTTAAGTACTTAAGTACCAATGATTTTCACACACATACTAGATGTGGCGAAATTATTCTCTAAATCTGACCCATCACCCTTGATCACCCCCGGGAGGTGAGAGGAGCAGTGGGCAGCAGCGGTGCCGCGCCCGGGAATCATTTTTACGATGATTCAACCCCCAATTCCAACCCTTAATGCTGAGTACCAAGCAGGGAGGTAATGGGTCACATTTTTATAGTCTTTGGTATGACTCGGCCGGGGTTTGAACTCACGACCTAGCGATCTCAGGGCGGACACTCTAACCACTAGGCCACTCCCCTAATAGACCTGCTCAGTGGTCTTGTGGTTAGAGTGTCCACCCTGAGATTGGCAGGTCGTGAGTCAAACCAAAGACTATAAAAATGGGACCTATTACCTCCCTGGTTGGCACTCAGCATCAAGGGTTGGAATTGGGGGTGAAATCACTAAAATGATTCCCGGGCGCGGCCACCGTTGCTGCTCACTGCTGCCCTCACCTCCCGGAGGATGAACAAGGGGATGAGTCAAATGCAGAGGACACATTTCACCACACCCAGTGTGTGTGTGACAATCATTGGTACTTTAACTTTAATAGCAGTTAAGTAAAAAAAGTAAAACAAAGTTAAAAAAAAACCAACTCATGCCACTTAATGAGGAATTGCAGTAACTCAACATCCTGCAGAATATTTGTGTGACACTAATATTATTTTGTGAGTAAATTTGTCATACCCAACCCTAAATTGAGGTTTCATTAACACGTAAGATGATGTAATATCAAGATGACGATCTATTATCAAAGTATTTGGTAATATTGTAGTGTGTAATTGTTTGGACAAAAACTGGACGAGGCTGAGAAAGAAGAGGATCAGAAAGGAAGGGTCTCTCTCCCTCTCTCAGTTCTAATAGCAACATGGTCGTTCAAACTCAGAAAGGAGCTCTCCCTCATCTAAGACTCCACCACTCAGCCACGGCTTCTTTCCACCCCAGTAATCACACGTGCTCCGTGTTCAACGCCAGCGTGTTGACACTGCATTTTGAGGAAGCCTTCTGTGATAATTCCCAGTATTGATCCGGTATCTGTGATGATAGCTGCTGGGAATGCGACCTGAATTCAATGAGCGGACGATTGAGGACACCGGGGTGGGGGTGAGGGTGTCGAGGCCTAGGGTTCACCAGAGGTGAAGGGCCCTCCTACCCATCTGCAGTCGTGGGAGTCAAGTTCAGCCAAAGGGTCTAGTGGGGGACTGGAGGTCTGGGCGCAGCGTCCATCCTGATCATTCTGCAGACTGAGACAGCCTGGAGATGATTGCTGAAGGGGACGCGTGATTTGGGAAATGTGATTTCTCTAAGCTATAGAGACCTCCACCGCTGGCCTTTATATATGCTTAATGCAATGCAAATTGATTTTCAACATCATCATTGCTGCCTCTATCTCCCTGGTTTCATATTTATTTGACTTAACGTATAAACGTAATGGAGGGCTGCAGTCATATATTTCATTAAAATATGATATGTTGAAATAGGCAATGTTGAATATTTAATTTGGAAATGTCATTTTTATATTTTTCGCTGAGTTAGTTTTTGTGTGTTTAAAAAAAAAAAAAAAAAACATTAATGAGATTAGCCTGCACCCGGTCCTCCCCAAAGGTTGAGGGGCCACATTGCTGCCGCTCATATGCATGTCTATTATAGTCCTTTGTGTGTGATCACCATCCTCTCCCCCTCTCCCTGCTAGACTTTTGACCTTTTTTTTTTTTATTTGCCTGTCCATTTTCAGCATCCCAACAAGCTAACGCGCTTTACACAGTGAACAGATGTGCGGCAGGTCGTCACTAGATGCTAATGAGGCCTCGGTCGGCCTGGGTGAACAAAAAACAAAACAAAACACGGCACGCCTTCATCCCACGTTTTGTGTTAGCGCAAATGCTAAGTCGCCTCCAAGCTTGACATGTGAGGGCGTGTGCACGCCATGGTGCGTCTCACTATCAGTGTCCCCCGGGCGAGGCAAAGCGTGCTGCTCTGCTGACAGTTCCCCCTTCTTGTCGCTGCAGAGGCCTCTGTGTGTGCGATCAATCTCTTGGGCCAGTGGTGGTGTGGGCCCAGCCTTGGCTGGAGCTGACTCCCTCTCTTTTCTCCTCTCTCCTATCCGCTCTCCTCCATCCATCCTTGGCTTCGCTTTGACTGTGGGACAGTAGGAGTACCACCTCTGGAGAGACGGCGCCACAACCAGCTTCTTTCCAGGGGGGATAATTAATGCACTCTACCATTAGGCCCCATGTGGACGTCTGACCTCGCCATTGCTCTGCTCCAAACGGGTATGTGGACCTTCTCGGTTTTTAACAACTCTCTTTTGCTGACTTACTGATTCTCTGACCAGCACACCCCCCCCCTCCCCCCACCTTCTCTCGCTCTCTCTCGCTCTGTCTCTCTACCTCTCTCCGACACACTCTCTCTCTCACACACACAAACACAAGCAGGCTACTGGGTAACTTTTAATAGTGTTTGCTTGTGCGAGGAAAGCTCTTGATCTACATTGTGTGGGTTTGCAGGTTTACAGGTGTAGACTTAGAGAGACATGTTTTGTGCTCTGAGGTGGCAAATGTCATGTTTTTGAAGTACAAGTGGGTTGTCTTTACTGCTCTGGGCTGTACGAGGTGCTTCGGCACCTCTGATCGACTCTCTCAAAGGTTACCGCGTTTCTCTCTTCTGTGATTTTGTTATGTATTTGATGTGCGATTCCTTGCTGAGAAAAGAAGTGGTGGGGGGGAAAAAACAAAATGTGTGAACACCAGTGATGATTGGAAGACAGTTACAAAGCTGTGTGCTTTTCATTATTTGTGCATTCTACTTTAGAAATGATTTGAGATATGTTGACCCAGCCAGAGACTAAACAAATGATCATGGAAACGTCTGACTTTATTTGATATTGGGTACAAATCACCATTTTAGAAATAAATATGTGAAGGACATGCTTGCCGAAAGGACTCCCAAGTCCGTCTGAAATGTTTTTAAAGGAAAAATGCAATTTCCTGGAAATTCCATTCAAATTTTTGGCGAGGGGGGGATTTTTCGGAACTTGAATTTACGTCAAGCAGGTGCTGCACAAATGCACTTCAAAGGAGCAAATAATAACCTCTTCTTTTAACTGTGTCCAGTCATCATGCAAGGTGCCGTGTTATATTTGCTTATACATGTACTGAAATACATTTCCTTTATTAGATGAGGTTGAGTGGCCCATTAAGAAGTTGTTCTAAACTTAATTTACATGTTCATATCCAGCAAAGCAGGAGGTTAATGGTTGACGAATTAACCCCTGCAGCATTATCTTACAAATGGCCTGCAGCACATGATAACCTATAATCAATATCACCAATTATGTGTCAGGCGCAGGCTATTGGCCTTGACCTGGCTCTCGTGAAGAGACCTTCTAGGAAACTGGATCTCTCACTGGTTTAGACACATCCAGGATGTCTTGCCCTTCTGATGTCATTAGACACACCTGGGACCACCAAGCATGCTAGCCCACTCTTCCATCCTCAGCTCAGCCTTTCCCCTGCACGTCTCCCTTTTTTTTTTTTTTTTACATATATCCTGTTATTTAGTCACTATTCAGAAATAAAGTCACATTCAGCTCATGTCTCTTTGTCCTTTCAGCATCAGTGCACATGTTCAAATGTTTAATTTATCATATGTATCATTTTTCAATCCAAAACCTGCAATACATTATTTTTGCATTAAATCCATGTTTAATCATGTTTATTTCTGTATGATCCGTCCACTTGTCTGTTGCATAAACTAATCTACCTACTTGAATTTGCATTAGTCACTGCTATTAAATACCATACATTCATAAAGTGCTCAAAATGCAGTACAACCAAATTAGATAACATTTAATAATATTGCAGGTGTCATTCAAAATTTAAAAACCCCTGCTGATTGCCATTTGAAGAACATGCAATAAAGGTACTAACTTTAATTATAAAATATTGCATTCTAGATATAATCACTTTCATGTGGTTAAAGGTATATAGGAGCACATAATCAAGTTAATTTACACATCATTATGCTTAATGAACAAAGCACATTGATCACCTTTTGCATGCACTTGGTGTTGTTTCTCAGAATAAAACTAATTATGACCTCGAACATGCAATTATTTTTGAAAGGCTGTCATAACAATAACTGAAATCACGATCACATTTTTGGAAAATATTGATAATGAACATTTTGTCACGTTATTGGTGTCTTTTACCTAAATTATATATATATATATATATATATATATATATATATATATATATATATATATATATATATATATACATATATATATATACTGTTTTTAAAACGTATAAATTCAAATTACCGTATGCATTATGTTAACGAATTATTATACTAATATTTATCATTAATAATTAACATATATACATATGGCTGGTGCACAAACATGTACATATATAGAATTATAATTTATGTTTATATGTTTTGTTATTGTTAATATTGTTATTTTGCAATGGGTGTTTAAAATGAAAAGTATGAATTTATTTTCTTAAATTTTTTTTTTTTTAAAAGGCGCTTCTGTGTTTCTGCCCTGCTTCTTCTGTCGGTCACTGCAGGCTTTAGAGACCTTGAACTTCACTCCATTGAGCAGGGTTTTTTTTTTTTTTTAGGTGGGGGCTATCGGGTCTGGTGGGGATAGGACGGGGGGGGGGGGGGGGGCAGCATTATGCCTCCATGTGACCGCTGTGACACACACTGCACATGACGGATAATGTTGCGTTCACACCAACACATTAGACACCAAAATAAGCTTTTATTGTTATAATGTTTCAAAATTTCAGTTCGCATTGCGATTTTTGTTGATATAAATATTAAACATATAAATGGTCTGCAGCAGATCGTTTAAAAATAATTAAAATGAATGTATAGTCATTTCTCGGGAGCCATTATGCGTGCACGTTTAGGCCCAGTTCTCGTCAGGATGCGTTTGTGTTGCGTTCACGGACTTTGTTGTAATTCTGTCCGCGTGTGCGCTCTCAAATGCTGATTGATTGTTGATCAAACGGTTTCATTACGTACAGTAGATAGACTTACTGTACATCCTGCATCGATGTTTCTATTTGTGCTGCACATATCACCTTAGGCTGTGTGGGCCTCGGGATTAAATGTCGCTAAAACTGGTGACAGGTTTGGCCCTTGAAATAGAATCAAATTTTCTGCTTAATAAAAACAATGCTAATAATAATAATACAAATAGCAATAACGAATTTAATAATTAGAATTAATACTTTATAATTGAGATACATTATTATGAAATCATGCTAATATATAATACAATTTCAAGTTGAATAATGCATTTGTGCATCTATAAAACTATTATTGATATTTAATTATTATTATTTTATTGTATCACTATATATAAAAACCTAAAAACATGCTAATCTATTTAAACATTTAATCCGTCATTTTTCAATAATTGTATTTTATAAAAACATATCAGATAGGGGAAATCTGAATATTAGCTTTCTGAGCAAAAACTGATAATATATTTTTTAATAGATTCAATATATTAATATATATTTTATAAAAACACGTAATTGTTATTATTATTATTTCTGTATTTATTTTTCAGAATGGCGCAATGGGGAAAGGTGCATTAGCACACGGTGTCCCGCTGTTTATTCTGAGCTGCCTGTTGCTGTAATGGCCTAATTGTTGTGCTCATGCAAACAAGTGTGCTATTAGGACGAGATGAATGTTAAACAGACGGATAAACACGTCACTCTCCATCCTGGCGCCTGCCAGATTCCTCCACAGCTGCCCCTCCGCAGCAAGACAATTAACGCAGCCTATTAATCCGCAATGATGCCTAATTAGCCCCCATTAGGGGCTGAAGGAGGGGGTGGAGCTCTGGGGCATGGGGGTGGCACTAATTGAAAAACAAGCTCCTGCGTTGTTGTTGTGTGAGTGTGTGTGTGTGTGTGTGTGTGTGTGTGTGTGTGTGTGTGCGTGTGTACGCGTGCAACATGGTCCATGGAAGGCGGCAGCTTTCCGTGAATTCATATTCAAATGAGGGGGGGCATTTTGGCACGTGCAAGCGCGCACTTACGCACGGCTCCTTTTGTGACGCTGAAGTCTGCGTGGAGATTTTGTCTGCTTCTTTTTGTGTAGGAGCACGCGCAAACTTCATTTATTTATTTATTTTTTTATTTTTTTATTTTCAGAACAAAAGCAGGATGGACAGTGTGTGCGTGCGTGCGTGCGTGTGTGTGCGTGCGTGTGTTTGTGTGATGCATGGGCTTGCACCTGCTTCATTCTCGCTAGATATATCAGCATTCTGTGTTTGTGTGCGCGTGCGTGCACGTGCGCATATGCGCGTGCGCGTTTGTGCGTGTACGTGTGTGCGCGCACCTGACTGGCCATGCATGTCACATTTGAGACGCCTTTCCTGCGGCATTTGTCTTCTTTCCCTTACACGGTTGCGAATGTGTGACCTAAATACGCATTTATTCCCCGTGATGCTTTTCGAAATTTCTGCCTTTTTCAATAAAAAAAAAAAAAAAAAATTAAATAAAACCGGAAAACCAATCCAATTCCTCTCGTTTTGTCCACGTGGTGGACTTTGATGAGCGTGATATACTAACATAATAAGAAGATGTTAATGAGAAAGCTCCTATATAGCAAGGCGGCTGCGCATGTGTGATCCTTTCTTCTAATGTAATATTAATGCATGCAGGGCATGCTTCATATCAGGCGAAGATCTCTCCAAAATTGTCCTCCACAGGGACCCACTTAGATGGAAGCACATATCGCGATGATCAGTCTTTTTAGCTTGCATATGAGAGCTTTCATTCCACTTTATGCTGTAAGTGACAAGCATTTGAAAAGCTTAGCTGCTGCAGGCCACACACTCGTGTTCTAGGAATTAAAATGCTAGTTTCCTTTTGCTGCAGATAAAATCAAAAGTACAGGAGATAATGAAAAACGAAAGAAAATGCACTGATGATTTACTATGTGTTTATATAAAACTAATGTTATGTAATTGTAATCAAAAGCAATTAGCACAGTAACACGATATAATGAGTCTTAAATATTTTGTCCAAACGTTGTCCAAAGAAACTGAAGGATGTGAGAGCCATACACCAGTCTGAAATATACTAAAATCAATATAATTATTCATTGTATGCTAACTTCCATCCATCCATTTTCTACCGCTTATTCCCTTTTGGGGTCGCGGGGGGCGCTGGCGCCCATCTCAGCCACAATCGGGCGAAAGGCGGAGCACACCCCGGACAAGTCGCCACCTCATCGCAGGGCCAACACAGACAGACAGACAACACTCACACCCACATTCACACACTAGGGCCAATTTGGTGCTGCCAATCAACCTATCCCCAGGTGCATGTCTTTGGAAGTGGGAGGAAGCCGGAGTACCCGGAGGGAACCCACGCATTCACGGGGAGAACATGCAAACTCCACACAGAAAGATCCCGAGCCTGGATTTGAACCCAGGACTGCAGGAACTTCGTATTGTGAGGCAGACGCACTAACCCCTCTGCCACCGTGAAGCCCTGTATGCTAACTTGTCTGATTAAAACATCAACATATTAGCTTTGTGCTCTAGGTAACACTGCAAATTAGTGTACTATTTAATTTAACCGTCGGGAAACATTTTTTTTTAATATTATTATTTAATTTGACTAATATCGTATTATTATGGATGCAAAATAATAACACTGCAATACACTTTTCATAACATGGTCACTACTGCCAAGTTTCTCTTGTCATATTCTTATTTTACTGCTGTATTTTTATTCCCATTGTTGCTTTTTATTTTTATTCATATTGTAATATTTCTCTTTTTTGTTTCCATTTAAAACCCCATTATTTACTTTTTACTTTTTAAAATTTATCTCAACTCTGGAATTTTAATTTTCCTGAAGGAACTCTCCTGAAGCAATCAATAAAGTACTATCTATCTATCCATCTATCCATCTATCTATCTATCTATCTATCTATCTATCTATCTATCTATCTATCTATCTATCTATCTATCTATCTATCTATCTATCTATCTATCTAATTATCGTAGCAACTAAACCCGTTTTTTTTAACCCTCAGGGGACAAAGGCATTACTTGTTTGTCTTTTTAGTACATTTTTGCTTTATTTTGGATATTTTTTTGTCGTTGTTATTCCACATGATTTTCCCTTAAGAGCGTTCATTTCATGTTCATTTTAAAAATGTCAATGTCCAGTCCTTTCACGGGTACACTGGCAATTATTCCACTATCACCCAGACAGGACAGATACTTTCTTCATTTTTCAAAGAGCATAAAAAACATTTTGGATTTATAAATGTATTAGTTATTTGAACTTTTTTTCTGCATACATTTTAAAAACAATAAATATTTGACCTTTTTTGTATAGGATTAAATGTATTGAGAAAAATTACCAAAAAAAGAAGAACATAATATAAACCTAAAATGTTTTTTTGCCCTTCAAAAACTTGAGGATTTCGATAAACGTTGTTGACAATTTAAAAAAAAAATCCCGTTGGGATGAGGGTTTAAGCGCAATTAAAAACCTACCGTATCTTGCAAGAAATCTGTAAATAAGACAAATAGAATTAATCGAAGACCATAAGATGCACAGGTCGTTGGCCATATTGGTTTTCAGGTTCCATTTTGGAGAGATTTTTTTTTTTGTATTTTTTGTGTAATTTCTTAATCCATCCATAACTAGTCTTTATAATGTGTCGCAGCCAATTAAAACATAGTTGCGGGCCGCAAATAGCCCCCGGGGCCACACTTTATACACACCTGTGCTAAAATGATGCACAAATACCAACATGGCCCATTATATTTCTCAAAGAAAAAACATTCAGATTAACAAATAGGCTCTCACATGCGTATCAATTATTTTGTCTGTTCTGAATAAAAACGTGGCATTATTGTATTCATAATTGATAGGCATCAAACATTGTGTGAAGGAAACATATCTCCATGCAGAATATCTGACTCTGCTGATGATTTTAGTGCAGACCACCCCAGAAAGGAGTCGTGGATAATGAGGCATAAAGCCGTTTGAGATAGGGGCCTCCTCCCGAATAAATCCCAAATTCTGCCTCAAATCAAGTGAGCGCTCACCATAGGGACCAACAGGTCAAGTCCACGACCTCCTGACCTCAGGGAGTCTGGCAAGGATGTGAGCGAGGAGGCTGAAAGCTGCTGCTGATGCTGATGATGATGGAGAGGGAAGCGTCTGAGTTCTGCTTGTTGTCTGTCTCTGCAACCTGCTGTCCTTAGCCGCGCGCCTCCCCGCTTGATTTTAGCCAACAACCCATCTATTATTCAACAGCCTTATTAAAAGTTATTTTCAAAGCCAGATGACCTGCCATTGGGGGGCCCTCTGAGTGGGCAGACAGGCTGCAAAACCCAAATGGACACAGTGGAGCTGCTAAAACACACAGGCTTGGAAGCAAACAGAAAAACAGGGTCTGCATTATTAAGAGGAGTGTTTGCCATCGCAGAAATAAGAGCTCCTGAATATTTCACTAGCACAGTTTCAAATATAGATGAATATTTAATTAAAGACAGGTTTGGCCACACAGGTATGCAGCGACTAAAACACAGTATTTCAGTGAGGTTTTAATACAAAGGTGTTAAACATACAATCGGGGCGGCCAGATTTGGCCTGCCACTTCATTTTAAACGGCTTGAAAATAAAATGCGACAATAAAGCACTTTATCTTTTCTTACTAAAAAAATATGTTTTCTTTCTGTTTGACAGAAAAAAAAATACATGTAGCAGTTGCATATCTTTTCAAATCTAATATTATCCAATTATGCAACAAATTGGCATCCAGCTCAAACATGTTTTATGTTCAAATTAATATAAATACTTAACAATCTACTTGACTTATGACTTCAAAGCAAGGTATCCATCAAATTGTACATTGTGAAAATAAGAATAGATTTTATGGTAAAAACAAAAACTGGCAACTCAGTCGCCCGAATTTCACTGTAAAGATAAACTTTAGTGCAGTCTTTACTGTAACACACCGTACAAACAACAACCGTAGATGTTATGTAAAAAATAAAATAAAAACAGTGGTATTGTTTTTCCATTTACAGTACTACACTGTAAAAATAACCTGTATGTTTTACTGTAGAATTATGGCCATTTAACAGATTTTTTTCAAAATGTACATAGGAAAAAAATCAGGGCTGTCAAAGATAACGAGTTAACTCATGTGATTAACGACAAAAATGATCTCATTAATCATATGCACACTTATTTCAATCAGGCAATTTATTTTGACCGTACCAGCTTTTACCTTCACTGCTTTACGGTCAGTGCTCAGATCAATGCATTCATCAGTACAAAATTGGTGTGCTCGCTGTCAAATTTAATTCTAAAATAAAGCCTGAAAGAACTTTAGATTAAGCTGTTACCAAGTTTTGTTAAAAAAATACATGCATTTAAGAAAAAAAAAACTAAAAACGTTCCTGGATGACACTTGAAAATACAATTGCATTTGTGTACAAATACTGGGGTCTTTTCTTAAGTTTATTTAAATTATGCAAGCTAATAATCACCTGTGATTAATCATGATTAATCCAAATATCAAAATAGGCGCCAGCATCCCCCGCGACCCCAAAAGGGAATCAGCGGCAGAAAATGGATGGGTGGATGGAGTAATTAATAATTATACAGCTCTAAAAAAATTATAATAATCAAATGGATAAGCACTTGTGTAATGATATCATGAGGAAAACCTCACAAATGTATATTAAATTATCCACTGTTACAAGCAGCCCTCTGAGGCCAACCATGACTGCGATGCGGCCCTTAATGAAAACAAGTTTAACACAGAGAGAAGTGGTTCTCAACCTTTTTTCAGTGATGTACCCCCTCCGAACATTTTTTTGATTTAAGTACCCCCTAATCTGAGCAAAGCATTTTTGGTTGAAAAAAAAGAAATAAAGAAGTAAAATACAGCACTATGTCATCAGTTTCTGATTTATTAAATTGTATAACAGTGCAAAATATTGCTCATTTGTAGTGGTCTTTTTTTAACTATTTGGAAAAAAAGATATAAAAATAACTAAAAACTGATTCAATTATAAATAAAGATTTCTACACATAGAAGTAATCATCAACTTAAAGTGGCCTCTTTGGGGATTTCTAATAGAGATCCATCTGGATTCATGAACTTAATTCTAAACATTTCTTCACAAAAAAGAAATCTTTAACATCAATATTTATGGAACAAGTCCACAAAAAATCTAGCTGTCAACACTGAATATTGCGTTGTTGCATTTCTTTTCACAGTTTATGAACTTACATTCATATTTGGTTGAAGTATTATTCAAAAAATATATTTATAAAGGATTTTTGAATTGTTGCTATTTTTAGAATATTTAAAAAAAAATCTCACGTACCTCTTGGGATACCTTCAAGTACCCCAAGGGGTACGCGTGCCCCCATTTGAGAACCACTGACATAGGGGATTGCTTTTGTTGGAGAAAAACCTAAACATTGATTTACCTGAATCAAAAAATTAAAATGAAATACAAAAAATGGTTATTGTAAAAATATTCATTAAAAATACAAAAATGCCTTCCATGCTCCACGTCAACTACTGCAGTATAGCTGACAAATACTATGGAAACATAACCCTGGTGGAGGTAAAATAAATAAAACATCAACAGATTTATGCATGAATCCATATATATATATATATATATATATATATATATATATATATATATATATATATATATATATATGTATATATATATATATATGTATATATGTATATATATATATATATATATATATATATATATATATATATATGTATATATATATATATACATGAACTGATAATTGAAACCATAACAAGTGAGAACAACCCTAAATGAACAAATCCTCATCTTTTAATTTGAATGTCAAAAAGCAGCACTTTAGTTGATGCTCTGTGTGTGTATGTGTGTGTGCGTGTGTGTGTGTGTGTGTGTGTGTGTGTGTGTGTGTGTGCGTGTGTGTGTGAGAGTTTACTTTTGAATATTCACATTTTGTTGGAGGAGCATGACATTACCTTTTCCCCCTTAATGCGCAGTGTGCACATGCACTTCCCGGCTGTGTCCAGAGAGGGCTGGCCTATCATGGGACGGAAGGGTGAGTTGGGGGAGTGCTGGGGTGCAGAGGCGTCGAGTGTAGGAGCGGGCTCGGGCGCAAAGGTCGGGTATTGGGGGGTGGGGGTGCGGAAAGACAGGCGGGCTGGCCGAGCACTGCAGCTCTGAACCTAACAGATGGTGAAGGTCAGGTGACGTCCCCTGGCCTGGCCTTTCCCCAGTAATTGAGGATAATTTGAGCAGCAAAAAAGAGGAGGCCTGTCCTCTGTCAGGCCCACAGAGAAGAGATGAGCTTAATATGAAAATGATGTTGCATTACGGCCGGCTTTGCCCGGCTGCCCGGTCTCTTAATCCTGGCCTGAGGCTGCGGGAATGAAGGAGTGTCACCCAGGGTCCAGGCGCCACGCCACGCACATGAATACATCTCAAAGGTGTCCCCCCCCCCATTAGCCAGAACTCTGCCAGGCCCGATTACACACTCCCACTCAGGAGCTGGGCAGCATTCGGGGGGCATTTTAGGGATGCCCGCGATTGGACTGACTTCACCTCTTATCACATAAGAACAAAAGAGGTCCACAAAGGCCGTCTGATACTTCCCTGCAGCCTGTCTAGTCGGCTCCATCGCGTCCTCTTGCAGCATATCATGCTCTACTCGGTGCTGGTGCTCCAAAAATAACATGGTCCGATGTAAAAAAAAAAAAAAAAAAAAAAAAATCAGCATCCCTTGTAAAATAACTGGACTTTACCTGCAAGGTGCAACTGCAGTTGTCTCTTTGGAGCGATAAAAGCGTTTACAACTATTGATCAGATCGTCAAGCTGCACATGTTAACCTGCAGAGCCTTGAAAATAAGTTTGTGGGGATAGGAAGGTGTGCCTGGGGAGCCTCTCACCCAAGCTTAAGCAAGATGGCTTACAATGCAGCAACGGTGGCCACAGCCCTTCTTGCGACACTTGCCTTTTTTTTTGCTCACTTTCAGAATAAAATCACACTCACACGACACACCTTGCAGTTTTATACCATGCACTAATTCACTTTTTAATTTTTTTTAACTGAGAAAAAAACCCCATAAAACCTACAATAAAAAAATACAAGTTAATGTGAAATCCCTGTTTGTTCAAACCTAAACCACTATTAACAGCACAAACTGAAATTTAGGTAAGATTAAATATCTTAAATAAGGGTGATATTTGCTCATTTTCTGTCTGATAAGATCATTCTTCTCACGAAGCAGATTTTATGTTAGAGTGCGTTACTTGTTTTAAGAGTTTTGGTCCTAAATGAGCTTGTTGCTGAGATTTTATGACCTATATTGAGTAAAACATGCTTGAAACTAGAATATCAACTGTTGCAAAGCTGTGGCATCAAGACTCACAAGTATAAAACTACTTTTTTAAAGTAATAATTTCTCATTTCAAGCTTGAAAAAAGATAATGGCACTAACATTTACTTCATTCAACAATATTTTTCAACATATTGAGCAAAATGGTCCAAAAAAAAAAGTCTACTAAATAAAGTGCACTTGTTATTAGTGAGAGTATACTTATTTTAAGGTATTTTTGTGTTCATTGAGGTTATCTTATTTTGGAGAGTTTTGACAAGCCACATTTTCTTGTTCTATTGGCAGATAATTTTGCTTAGTTCAAATAAAATACCACTCATTTTTGTCCTTCTTTCTTGTTTTTTGAACACTGACTTTTTACAGTTCATCTCTGGTTAATAATTGCAATACTTTCAGAGTAACATACACACTGTGAAATAATAGTTAATTAGTGTGACTCTTTACAGTGAGTTGTATTTTGAATTACAGCATTTTACTGTGAATAAATATTGTTGAATACTGTGAAATCCAGGTAAAGATTTACAATGTAGGTGAGCTTTCCTGAGGTGTCGGGATCTCCAGACCTTGTGTTGTTGTCTTGTTCACCTTGACTCCCATAAGAGCAGCGCGTGTAAAAGGAGCTCCCTGACCTGTGACCTCCTCTGGAAGCTCAGAGAGCCTCCTGGTCTTAAAGGAGTGTCTCAAAAGTGGGCTCCTTGCACATTAAGAAGTTTCCCGAAAAAAACCGCTGTTTACCTCCGCCAGAGTAGGTCTGTCTCCATCACAGTTGGTTTGTTAGATGCTTAGCAAACAATTGTTTCACATCCAAGTGGATGTGTTTGGCATGGAATATTAAGATTGATCTTTGTCCCGATGGTTACATGTTCTTATTTTTTCATTGAACATGCACTTATTTTATTGAAAAATAACAAAAAAAAAATCCACTGTAAATATTGTCATTGTTAATTCACAATAAATGATTGGCTTATAATATCATAATTGTATCTGTACAGCAATTTATATAACCGCGGAGCTGGGATTTTACACTTGATTACAAAAAAGGTACAACTAAATGCGGTAACTTCACAGTTGTAATTTTATAGTGAATTACCCTCTCGGTTTAACAGTGTATCGCCAAATACCGTACAAGAGTGTACAACGTAGTTTATAAAACACCATAAGAGACAAATCAGTTTAAATTTACAGTAATTTGTTAAGACTTTGATTACACTATTTTACTGTGGAATAA
This sequence comes from Nerophis ophidion, assembly GCF_033978795.1. Taxonomy (NCBI): domain Eukaryota; kingdom Metazoa; phylum Chordata; class Actinopteri; order Syngnathiformes; family Syngnathidae; genus Nerophis; species Nerophis ophidion. The sequence continues at coordinate 34,143,115 of NC_084612.1, forward strand.
CATTTATTTACTCTGAAATATAAGGATAAGGTAATGTTTACAGTCATCTTTGTAATGTAACAGTACATTTTGATTACATTATTTTACTGTGAAAAATACTGCTAAGCACTGTGAAACCCTGGTAATTTTTACGGTGTCAAAACAACTGTTAAATGAACAACATGTCATCAAATAGGGGCTAAACATGAACATATTGTCAGCACATTGTTAAATGAATTCTTGGACTCAGCATTATTGTCTTTTATTGAAACTTATTATCTGTGCAGGTGTACCTTCTGTTGTTTAAGTAGGTAAATAAATAAAAAATTGGTAGCTGAATGTGTTTGCTTGCTCACCAGGGGAGTTTTTCCATAAGCTGTTTGCTCCGGTGGCAGACGTTATCATGCATGTGTTTTTAATTTTGCAAATCCAAGCAGATGACAAAATTAATATATACTACATTTTGTTTTCTGCTCATTATATAACTTGTTATGTCTTGCTTGAAGTGAAAATAACCTCTTGTTGTTCCCTTTGAACCTGGAGATCATGGCAGAAAGTATGTCTTTGAAAAGTAAAACAAAAAAATCCACTTTTAAATAAGATCAATTGTAAACAAACCCAGGGCAAGCCTTTGAAAGGCCCCGCCAAGAGATTTACCTTGCCCTGTGGCAAATAATATTTTTTGAACTGAGTTTAAATTTCGAGTGTCTTGGGTTTATAAAAACCTGGAACAAAAGAAAGCCAGTCTCTGAGCAGCAAATATTATCTGCTGGCTGGGCAAGATGTCAAGACATCCTTTTGTTGTCTCAAATGCAGGGCCAGACCCCGCATGTGTCTGGCAAATCCCAGAATAAAGCACCGAATATCGACTTATTTATTTCAATTTGGTAGGATCACTACAAAAACCGCATCCTCATGCACTGACACACAACTGATATACATGCTGATGTATTACACCCTTTGCTATCCGTCCTAATATGTTGATTTAGCTTTATTATTAAAACAGTATTAAATGAGAATAATATTGTCTACTATGAGAATTGACATTCTGCTGTATTCTGAGAGGAAGAAGAAATAAGACTCTCCACTGTGTGTCTTTCAGGGTGACTTTCTCTATGTAATATCAGCACTATGAAAGCAAGTAATAGACCTTTCTTGGTGCCTTGATCAGTGTCATGATGATGAAAGCATATGGGAATGTGTCACTGGGGCCTGCTGTGACTTCCATTACTCCTTAATATCCTGCAATCTTTTCACTCATTTGCTACCAAAACCTCGGACTCGAACAAACCATAACGCCACACACACATTTGCACCTCTCCTTTCTGCCTGCTGCGACACATTTTGTCCTTAGTTTGTTAGGAATAAAAAAAAAAAAAGATACATTTTTGAATCTCCTTTTTTTTTAACTAGCACATATTTGGAGAGAGTGCAATTTTCCTTTCCTTTGACATCGCACAGGATGACTGCAGCTCCATTTTGCTCGCTGTCATTGCATGTTTGCATGTAATGGAGGGATGTGGCGGATGCATGGCGAGGGCTTGCAACAGCCGCGATATCAACATTTTATTTTGAGGTTGTTGTTTTTTTTGTTTTTTTTCACCCACCCCCGATCCCATTCTTTAATCCCTCTGATGAAATCTGGACCGGCAGAGGCATGTTCAGGCAGACAGCAATTTGACTGCACCATATGAGGCTCTCACATGGCGGCCGGCAGGGAGGAGAGGACTCCGTCAGCCAGACGGATGGAAATACAGGACATAAAATCCCGAGCAAGCTCAGGCCCGATGTTTTGTGCCACTCCTTTTTAGCAATGTTGCGTAAAAAAAAAAAAAAACTTGTTGCAAGCCTTGCTTAGCTGAATGCAGGTAAACAAATGAGAAGTGTACTTACACAGAAAATCAGCCAGGTAGCCATACAAAATGGCGGTGAGCCGCATGCTGCTTTTAGCCCCTCCCTCTGTTGCGTGACGCAGACACCCTGATCATGTGATTAGAGAGGATGGAACATAGCTGTGTTGATGCTGCATGGTTACCTCCCAGACTCCCCATGTTTATCTCTACCGCCTCGAGGAGGGACCTTTAAGAGCTGCATCACTGTCAGGCAGAAGTATACAAGCACAGGTTTATGTATATGGTATATTTTTTTACATAATGCTTGTAACACCACTTTCACATCACATACTGGAGTCGTATACTGCAGTGATTAATATTTTGCATCAATAAATTAAACAATGTAATTCTGTATAATAGTATAACATCTCTTTATTTGTTTCTGTATTTCTTGTTTTGTAGTTTAGAACAAACAGCGCATCAAATCAATTGAATATAATTGAAGTACTTTTCATATCTTATTAAATCCTAGCCCATATTTTATGATGCACTGTAGTTGTACCCTACTGTATAAGCCAGAATATTATAAGAGTAATACATAACGATAATACAGGATCTCATTGCATTGTGCATTTTGTATTTTAGCACCTGCATTATGCATAAGCTGACTAAGTACTGTTTTGAAGTACATTTGTGGTTGTTTCATTCCTGGATGAAGAGAAAAGAATGGTGCGAGTGATTTTAATAAATAATATTCAATATTTTCATCTTTTTTTTTTTTTTCATTTTGGAAATGGTTTATATTAGTCCTTCTTTTTGCACAATTCCTTTCAGGCAGGATTTACAACCATACATAAAAAAAAAATGGATGCATTGGAAACGTGTTTGCCATTTTTTGTGAAAATTGAGACATTTCAAATCATCCAAATTCCATAAGTTTTTCTGATTTCTGGCTAAAGAAAAATGAAAGAATAAAAGATCACTCAAAATGTGACCATGGTATGAATCATTTTGGCCTAAAAATTACATACCGTATACAGTATGATTTATACTGAATATGATTTTTTTTAATTAATCATGTGTGAGAGAGGGTAATGTTTAAGGGAATATGTGTACAATAATTACAGTTGGATTAATAGAGTGTTCCCGTAAAATGTTCTGTATAAGGACAGCTCTGTTGCCTTGTTTGTGTAACGCGTGGGGCGCATGGTGATGCGGAGTCGTTCTCTCAAGGATGCAGTCGGGCTCGGACACAGCATGAAGGTAAGAGTAAATTATTTATTTAAAAATAAAACAGGCTATGAAAAAGAAAAACTTGCTCATAGCACAAAAGACAAAACAAAAGAGCTAGCATGGGAGCTAGAGGAATAACAAGGCCTACCGCGGAAGCTAGCAAGTCCAAAACTGGGGAACAAAAGTCGTTACTCGTGTGAAACACAAACTACGAAGCCAGGCTGAATGGACGGAAAAGGCGGACCAAAATAAAAAATAAAGACAACTATCAGAAAACAGGTGTGCGTCTGAAACAAGCGGCAGGTGAAACTAATACGTAACTATGGTGAAAAAATAAACAAGGAAGTATAACCAGGAACTAAAGAAGTCAAACACTAACAGAACATAATACAAAAAGACTCAAAAACCTAAACATAATATGATCCGGGCAGCGGATCATGGACCCCCCCCCTCCCCTAAAGGCCTACTGAAACCCACTACTACCCACCACGCAGTCTGATAGTTTGTATATCAATGATGGAATATTAAAACTGCAACACATGCCAATACGGCCTTTTTAGTTTACTAAATTGCAATTTTGAATTTCCCGGGAGTTTAGTCTTGAAAACGTTGTGTAATGATGACGTGTACGCAAGACGTCATGGGTTTTTAGGAAGTATGAGCGCTACACACACACACAGCTAAATGTTGTCTGCTTTAATGGCAAAATTACACAGTATTTTGGAGAACTGTGTTGCTGAATCTTTTTGCAATTTGTTCAATTAATATTGGAGAAGTCAAAGTAGAAAGATGGAGTTGGGAAGCTTTAGCCTTTAGCCACACAAACACACGGTGATTCCTTGTTTAAAATTCACAGAGTTGAAACTTTCCTATGGATCACAGCGGACATGGATCCCGACCACTTGTCAACCAGCAGATTTCGATGAGAAAATTGTGGTTAAAAAGTCACCACTTAACGGATATCAGCTGAGCTTGCGCCTCCCGTACAGCTGCCGTCGACTTCCCCGAGACACTGCGCGTCAACACGCGGCCGTGGACGTACACTTCCAACTATCAGGTACACTTAAACTCACTAAAACACTAGCAACACAATAGAAAGATAAGGGATTTCCCAGAATTATCCTAGTAAATGTCTCTAAAAACATATGAATCCGTCTCAATGCAACGCGATTGCAATCGCATTTTTTTTTTATTGTTTTTTTTTTTTTTCTAGTCCGTCGCTATCAATATCCTCAAACACAAATCTTACATCCTCGCTCAAATTAACGGGGAAATTGTCGTCTCGGTCCGAATAGCACTTTTTGTTGGAGGCTCCCATTAAAAACAATGTGAATATGTGAGGAGCCCCCACACGTGTGACGTCATCGCGTGCGACTTCCGGTAGAGGCAGGGCTTTTCTCCAGTTGCGAACTTTATCGTCGATGTTCTCTACTAAATCCTTTCAGCAAAAATATGGCAATATCGCGAAATGATCAAGTATGACACATAGAATGGACCTGCTATCCCTGTTTAAATAAGAAAATCTCATTTCAGTAGGCCCTTAATTGACAGATTCTAGATATCCCAGAAAATGACTTAACCCCCCCCCCCAACTATAAGACAGTACATGAGTCAAGGGAAGGCGGAGGGAGGACATGGCGGAGGGTCGCCAGGCCATGTGTCCCCGAATCCACCGGGGACAAGTCAGGTGGCGGCGGCGAATGGAACGCAGCTGCCGCAATTGTCGAGGCGGGCGAACTCGAAAAGGCCACATTGGTGGCCGCTGATAAGGTGGGCGTGAGTGGCGCCAGAACTTAAGCAGCCAGAGAGTTCTAAGGCAAAGTCTAGGGTGTCGCTGCTGTTTGCACCACTGGCGTCCATGCACTGACCTCTGAGAGGGGCGCCTGCAGGCCCCTGAATGCTGCTTGCGCAGCGGGCCAGCTCGAGGCCGCTGAGACGTCGTCGTGGAAACAGAAGTCGGCGTCGCCGTGGAAGCAGGAGACGGTACCGTCGTCGTCGTGGAAGCAGGGGACGGAGTCGTCGTCGCCGTGGAGGCAGGAGGGGGAGCCGTCTTCGCCGTGGAAGCAGGAGGTGGAGCCGTCGTCGCCGTTGAAGCAGGAGGCGGCGTCGTCGTCGTGGAAGCAGGTGCTGGTGTGGGCTCCAGCCTTGGAGCAGGTGCTGGTGTGGGATCCAGCCTTGGAATAGGTGCTGGTGTGGGATCCAGCCGTGGAGCAGGTGCTGGTGTGGGATCCAGCCTTGGAGTAGGTGCTGGTGTGGGAACCAGCCTTGGAGCAGGTGCTGGTGTGGAAACCAGCTTTGGATCAGGTGCTGGTGTGGAAACCTGCCTTGGATCAGGTGCTAGTGTGGAAACCAGCCTTGGAGCAGGTGCTGGTGTGGAAACCAGCTTTGGATCAGGTGCTGGTGTGGAAACCCGCCTTGGATCAGGTGCTAGTGTGGAAACCAGGCTTGGATCAGGTGCTGGTGTGGAAACCACAGTTGGATCAGGTGCTGGTGTGGAAACCACACTTGGATCAGGTGCTAGTGTGGAAACCAGACTTGGGGCTCACATTGGAATTGGACTTGATGTTAGTCGTGGACTCGGACTTGATGCTAGCCGTGGACTCGGACTTGATGCTAGGTGTGGAATCGGACTTGTAGCTAGCCGTGGACTCAGACTTGATGCTAGCCATGGACTTGGACTTGATGTTAGCCGTGGACTCGGACTTGATGCTAGCCGTGGACTCAGACTTGATGCTAGCCTTGTACTTGGACTTGGTGCTAGTCTTGGACTAGCAAATGGTGCTAGCCAAAGTGCAGCTAGCCGGGGTGCAGGTGGAGGTTCCCTAGCTGGGGGTTCCGGCTTGGCGGGTGGAAAGACTGGTGGTGGTGGCCACCCCCAAGAAGCGGATACCAGACACGCTCCCTGTGGTCTGGAACTGTCCTTAAGGGTGGGTGGAAAGAGGTCAGGAGGAGGGTAGCCTCCTCCCCTTTTGAATGTCCCAAATATCTTCTCCCAACCCCCACCTGACGATGATTGGGAGGAAGAGAGGAAAAGGCCACTGACATGGGCGGGGCTTGAGTCCTTATGGGCGGAATCCAACTAACAGGTGACACTTAATAAAAATGTCCTAATAGTGTTTGATAGTAGAATTAAAGTCGTTTGGAACTGGCTGAGAGACAAAATTAAGATAATTTAAAAAAATATCTTCATCTCTGACGTCATCACCGGTGAACGGGGTGACGTCATCGGGGGGCGTCAACGGAATGACGTCATCCACGTCGGTCTCCAGCTGGCTGATAACCCATTCAGTGAAGTGTTTGGCAAAATGGGAGATGGGATTACCAAACATCTGCTGGGAGGAAGACTGGGCTGCTTGTGGCTGGCTGTGTTCCGGAGGGAGAAGTTGTGAGGTTGGAGCGTCTCTGTCGCGAGGCGAAGCCCTTTTGTGTGACTTCCGCTTTCACTGACGAGTGCGAGCGGGCTGAGAGGGGACCTCCCCCGGCCACATGGAGTTGACCGGGACGAGAAACCCTCCAGGTCCCCAAATCATATCTTCATCGCACAGTGGAGCGTCTCTGCCTCCATCGCTCGGAGAATCATCCACGTACCTTTATCGATCTCTGGAATGCCTGCGGCAAGAGAACTTCTTCGTGCTGGCTTCGTACTGTAACGCGTGGGGCGCATGGTGATGCTGAGTCGTTCTCTCACGGATGTAGTCGGGCTCCAACACAGCGTGAAGGTAAGAGTAAATGATTTCTTTAAAAATAAAACAGACTATGAAAAAGAAAAACTTACTCATAGCACAAAAGACAAAACAAAAGAGCTAGCATGGGAGCTAGAGGAATAACAAGGCCTAGCGCGGAGGCTAGCAAGTCCAGAACTGGGGAATAAAAGTCGTTACTCGTTGTGTGAAACACAAACTACGAAGCCAGGCTGAATGGACGGAAAAGGCCGGCTTAAATGAAGACAGCAATCAGAAAACAGGTGTGCGTCTGAAACAAGCGGCAGGTGAAACTAATACGTAACTATGGTGACAAAATAAACAAGGAAGTACAACCAGGAACTAAAGAAGTCAAACACTAACTGAACATAAAACAAAAAGACTCAAAAACTTAAACATAATATGATCCGGGCAGCGGATCATAACAGTTTACTCCTTAAACTGCTTGCATTTTACGTGCTGACCCAGCGGCTTGTTTCTTAAATCTCCAACTGGTGTGTCCTATATATACATAAAATATACATCTCTTGTCTTTTGGATGCGTTTAGTGAATGAAGAGTACTTTTCAATAAATACAAAAAGGCCTCTTAATTGCTCATACGTTTAGTATGTTATTATAAGATCGTCCAACATGGCATGTTCTATTCAGTTTATATACATCTGAGAATATGCGTTCTCACATAATTTAGATGTGTTGTATTTTACACTAAAAACATTGTACCTTTGCACACAATTTCACAAGATGTACACTATCTTGCCAAATGTGACCATATTTTTTTGCACAGTATTACTATACTTGTGGTGCAATATTAACTTACCTATGATTCAATATTTTTATTGAAAATTTTGCTTAATTGCACTATTTTATTATCTACTGCGGGCTGCTATCAGGCCTTCAGTAAGCCATTTAGCTTTAAGCATGTACATTTCTTTTGTTGGACCAACAAAAAAAAATGTAATCCATTATGCCTATTGGAGCTCGGGATCCTGTTGTTGACTGACAAGTAAATAAAAAATGGGATCATGGATCACTGTAAAATGTATTAAACACATAATTAGAGATATAACTCGCTGTGAAAGCCCTATATTTTATAAATAACGTAAAACTATCCAGCAATGTAGCCCAAGGAACAACATACTTTTAACACTGATACAGCCTGAATATAAAATGCCCTGTTTGTGTTTTTTAAGCAGTTTGGTGATATTATATTTATAGAGTTAAATAAAAAGTTTATAAAGCTAAATTGACAAGTGTAAGGGGACCCGTTATGCAAAACCAACTTTTCTAACTTGGTTACTACCCGTTTTTGTGTATTTAGGATCCTCGTAACTCCCAGAAATTCGAATTCAAACCATGGAGGCATGGCAGAGATATTTATAAAACAATTATGCCTTCTTCTAAACTTGCTCCAAAGGAGCCCTGTGGAATTTGAGACTTTAGTGATGTATTTTGAAGTGGGTATCTAAATATATGGTGGAGGTTTACCCAAAGAGCTTTACGTAAATCCACCATCGTTTTCAGTTGTCATCCAAAGTTCTTTTTCTCTACATATCCTCTTGTTGTGGGGCAGACGTGCTCATACAAAATCATCAACTGCTGTCATTACAATAAAAAAGTTGTGAATAGTTCTGTCAGTAGACTTGATATGAAAGCGCTAAAAACTACAACATGGCTGATGGTGGAGATGCAGTTCAAGGGGACTTGGCCTGGAGGAGGGCTCCGGCATGTAAAAAAGACCCACCCCCAAAATGTCAGAAAGCGGCTTGAAGATGGTCTGTGAAAAAAAGTCTATGCAAGATTGTGACCACCATTACATGTTATGTAGACCAGTGTTTCTTAACCATGGGGGGCCTATTGTTGGGCCACGAGCGCTACTTTGAGGGCCGCCAAAAAATATTTGTCCTCAGCTGTTGTCGGTATAAGCTGCAGCAGTACTTATTTGTAATACCCTTTTCCACCACTTGTGACAATATTGACAATCTCAAACAAACAGAAGCAGTCTAGTGATGTAGTAATAGAGAAGTTCTTTCAGCGCAAATATATGACTTAAGTGGTGAAGCTCTATTTTAATTTGCACTTAGTTCAGTTAATAAAAATAACTTTTACAATATTATTTTGATATTATTAAATGAGTTAATATTTATCTATTTTAGCACTGCAAAATTGTATGTGAATGTATTTATCATCAGTGTGTATGAGTGCCTCCGTTTGCAGTATATTTGGGTTCGGGGGGGAGGGGGGGTTGTTAACCCACATTTGTGGTCCTCTCCAAGGTTTCTCATAGTCATTCTCATCGACGTCCTACTGGGTTGTGAGTTTTTTCTTGCCCTTATGTGGGCTCTGATCCGCGGATGTAGTTGTGGCTTGTGCAGCCCTTTGAGACACTTGTGATTTTAGGCAATATAAATAAACATTGATTAGTTGATTGATTGATTGATTGATTTTTGCAATCAAACTGACGTAGGCTTAAAAAATAATCTTTGTTATCATCACATGGTTTTATATAATTTGAAAATGTTTATCCTGTTAAACTGTAAGTATGTTAGATATAAATATGACTAAAATCAAGAGTAAGATTACTAATTCAGTGTCACTATTTGAGTGGGCCCCAGGCCCCCCTGTAGCGGAAAAGTTGGGTCACCAGGTCAAAACGTTAAGATCCCCTGATGTAGACCACAAGGAAGTGTGTAAATTGTAGGGGGGAAAAAAATCATAATATGACCTTTTTAACTTGCTGTCACTGCAGACTTGCCAGCAGGAACAGTAGGGGCCATAAGAAAAAGAGAACTAAAAAGTCCTGCTGAGTGATTGATGCAATCATTGAGGAGAGTACACCCATGCACCCAAGGTCCCAGCAGGTGCAGATCAACCCGGCATTGGAGAGAAGAACTACAGCATGAAAGAGGTGATGTGGATGTCAGTACATCAAGTGTCCCTCAGCAGTGGCAATACTGAACACAGACCAGCGCTAAGGTTAGGAGGATCTGTACAATGGTGGCTATTTGCTGAAAAGCAAGCTCAGACATCCATGGCTATTGATCCATCTATTGACTTCATGTGATGCTTCCTTTCAAGCGTACGATCAGCCTGCCAAGGACTGCTAGTGAAAGTATTTTGGGAGGGTAAGGGGGGGTCAGTGCTCTCATGTTTAATGTGCTACGTGCTTAGTCTTGTGTTAAGACATCGACAACCTCTCCTCTTAGAGTTAAGTGACCCAACTCAAGGCAGCTCCACCAGGTTTATATCTTAAAGGGGTCAAATTATAATGTTTAATCCACATTTAAAACACTTCCTTGTGGCCAATATAACATGTAATGGTGGTGCTTTGGTCCACGGTTAAAGTAAAGGAGCATGTACAGTCAAAGTAAATTGTGTGATTAATCCGTCATTAAAATAATCGCAGATTATTTTAATCTGTGATTATTTGACTGTACATGCTCCTTTACTTTAACCGTGGATGGTAACCTGAAAGGTTGCATTGTTATACAGTCAGTGATCTGGTCAATGCATGAGAGTAAGTTGACTCCGACTGTTTTGCTCTCTGGAAAATGTCACTTTAAAATGAACCTACACGGGACTTTAGATAAACTAAAACATCTTAAAAATGTTCCTGTATGACAATTTTGACAATAAAATTGCAATTGTGTCCAAATGTTTGGCTCTTTTTTTTCATGTATTTAATAATAACCTTTTGATTAATCATAAATAATTCAGATTGAAGTGTGATTAATCCGATTTAAAACATGATCATTTCAGACATGAAAACATACTTGTATTATTAACAGTGTTTAACTTTAGTTATTAAGGAATTGTGACGCTGTCAGTTTGAAATCGATAATGCTATTTTGAGTCCTGTCAAAATGATCGCGTTAATGCAGATTACTCCCTTTTTGGTAATTATCTGTCTTAAATGTTTAGGCTGTCATTATTTTTTTATTTTATTTTTATTTTTATTTTGTGATAATCAATTGAGTTGTTATGTTTAATAACCCTAGATAAAAACAATAGAAAACAATAGTATACTCTGTTGACTCTAATAAAAAAAAATTAAGTGACCTAAGTGTGTATTCTTCTTCTCTTTTGTTGGTCTTGCTCCTAAAGTCTGGAATAGTATTCCAAAAGATATGTGACATAGGACTCAACATTGACAATCCAAGCAAAAAACACTTTTATTTGATTGTGCATATGCCAACTGAAAGTTATTATAGTTTTATGATGGGCTTATGAATGGGCTTCACGGTGGCAGAGGGGTTAGTGCGTCTGCCTCACAATACGAAGTTCCTGCAGTCCTGGGTTCAAATCCAGGCTCGGGATCTTTCTGTGTGGAGTTTGCATGTTCTCCCCGTGAATGCGTGGGTTCCCTCCGGGTACTCCGGCTTCCTCCCACTTCCAAAGACATGCACCTGGGGATAGGTTGATTGGCAACACTAAATTGGCCCTAGTGTGTGAATGTGAGTGTGAATGTTGTCTGTCTATCTGTGTTGGCCCTGTGATGAGGTGGCGACTTGTCCAGGGTGTACCCTGCCTTCCGCCCGATTGTAGCTGAGATAGGCGCCAGCGCCCCCCGCGACCCCGAAAGGGAATAAGCGGTAGAAAATGGATGGATGGATGGATGATGATTAATTTGGAATTATGATCAATTTATGATAATTTTATTTTTAGTGTTACTTTCATGTATTTGCCTGTACAGCACATTGAATTGCCTGCACAAATTGTGCTCTACAAAAAACTTGCCTTGCCTTGCTTTAATTCTGACTAACCGTATTTCCTTGAATAGCCGCCGGGGCGCTAATTAATTTAAAACCTCTTCTCACTCCTGCGCTTATTCAAGGCATGCGGTAAAAGTAAGCAGGCGCTAATCATTTTAAAACCTCTTCTCACCCCTGCGCTTACTAATGACATGCAGTAAAAAATTGAGTGTGATATAAAAAATTATTCTGCGGCTACGGCCCGGTGGTTGGGGACCACTTTTCTACAACATGACTTCATGCTCACCTTTACACCATGCATGTCGGTCTGACGCATGCATATTGCTGTTTCACATATGAGATTGCTATGCATACTTGGTCAACAGCCATACCTTTTACACTGATGGTTGTGATATAAAACAACTTGTCTTTAACACTCTTACTAATATTTGCCACACTCTGTGAACCCACACCAAACACATTGGCTATATTATACACGCGCCCCCGACCCCGCCCACCTCAACCGGCGCACGGAGAGGGGGGAGGGGGGCGGGGTTTGGTGCTAGCGGGGTGTATAATATAGCCAAGAGTCATGGATGCATTGGGATTCTGGGTAATTCTTATGTTGCGTTTATAATGTGTTACAGAGCCAATGTTCTCCAGAAATGTGTTTGGTGTGGGTTCACAGAGTGTGGCGCATATTAGTAAGAGTGTTAAAGACAAGTTGTTTTATATCACAACTATCAGTGTGATCTGTATGGCTGTGGAACAAGACCCATGGTTTACACATAGTAAAAGCAAAAAAACCTCCTCTGCCATTTTGGAAATGACGACAGGAAAACCATCACTCGTGACGTCACGACTTTGATCCGACGATAAAAGTAAGCATGCTCTAATAAATGTGGGGAGCGAGTTTGACCCGGCAGTATGCAAGGCAGGAGCATATTACATGCCCGGCGGCTATTCAAGGAAATACGGTATGTGACATCACTGCATTAGTCAGGATTAAAGCATGGTGTATTAAGGTTCATCTGGCCAATGTTTAGAGGCCATTACTGTTGCATTTGTGCACATGGTGCTAATTTTACGTGACGTTCCATTATGAATGAAATATTGTATATCTACGAAATGCTCATGATAATACGTGGCCCAGTTAATGTGAACAACAACAAAAAAAAAGGTGTGTCCAGCAGGTAACCGTCCAATGTGTCCATTCAGGACTTCATTACTGTGGAGGCTGCCCTTGACTTTGAGTCGTTCCCAGGCTGTTGGGGTCTGCAAGGGTCTCTGAGGGGACAGCTTCGTGTGACGCACAGAGAGCAGATGCTCTTCTGCATTTGTTGATGCCATTTTGGGACGTGTCTGTCCATACCTGACCTTTGACCCTTGAGGTTGATCAGCATGCTTCTGCAGTCAAATTTATTTTGAAGCAATGAAATCGTATTCATCAACTGTTGTTGCATAAATGACACATTGAAACGATTAATTCCGTTTGGTAATTAGAATTATGACGTACTACATTCATACCTTCATGCAATTGGATAGGAGTATGATTAGTGTATACAGTCAAATTGAAAATTGTTGAATCCCAGACAAATCCAGGAAACTGACCTAAGTCATGAATTTGTAGTAGCTCCTCCATCTCGCACAGGGGGGGGTCTTCTTTCCCCACTGCCTCTCCACTCTCTCCATGAAGAAGAGTGAGATGCTGCAAATCTGCTCCCTGCTGTCCACCTGCAGACTGTCTGTGGGGGACTAGCACTCCTTTCTTACCACCTCAATAAAACTCAGTCACATGCATCGTTCAACATTTCTATAACTATGTCAAGACCTTATAGTGTGACAAACTCAGTCAAAATCCAGCTTAGGAGATAACAGTCGGACTGAACATGTTTCCCCATGGATTATTTATGAGCTGGACAACTTCCAGAATATTGATTGCTTGACTGTCGAGGAAGAGTAACATTATTAAAGCAAAAATGGGAAAATTATTTGCAAATATCTGTATAGTTGACATTTATGTACAATGGTCAGCAAGGCCTGAGCACCAAATTGTTGGGTCCCCATACACACACTCCTAAAGGGCCACCCCATCTCTACCTTTTTAAGTTTATATGCACTTATAAACATGTAAAACATTTATTATGTTTTTGACATGCAAAAAATGGTAATAATCTTTTCCTCTTTTGTCCGGAGGAAACGATGTCCACAGTTTCCATCAGTCCATCTTAGATGAGCTCGGGCCAAGCAAAGTCGGCTGCGTTTCTGGGTGTTGTTGATTAATGTTTTTTGTTTTGCATACTAGAGTTACGTGCAGTGATTTCTCCAGATTCTCTGAACTTGTTGATGATATTACAGACCAAAGATGGTGAAATCCCAAAATTCCTTGTAATAGCTCGTTGAGAAACGTTGTTCTTAACCTTTTCGACAATTTCCTCACGCATTTTTTCACAAAGTGGTATCCCTTGCACCATCCTTGTTTGTGAATGACTGAGCATTTCATGGAAGCTGCTTTAATACCCTATCATGGCACACACCTTTTCATCTGTTGGATGTTCCAAATAGGTGTTTGATGAGCATTCCTCAACTTTGTCAGTCTTTTTTGCCCCTTATGCAAGCTTTTTTGAAACATGTTGCTGGAATCAAATTCCAAATGAGCTGATATTTGCAAAAAAAATATCTAAAACATATCTAAATAATTGGTGTTTTAATTTAATAAAAAGTTGTATTACTTTTAGAAAAAAGTGCCTACAAGTTCAAACTAAAGTGGTCAGAATATGAATTTTAAATAATCATATAACCTGTCATTATTGACTTAAATCTGATTATAAATTGGTCAAATTTTCCTTTACTTCAGACTGTAAAGTATAGATTAGCTGATTCACGTGGTATTCTCATCAGTGGATACAACAAATCCTAATAATACAGCATTAATATTACATTTGAATTATTATTAGTGCATCTCCCGGGAGTTAAGTCTCCCTCTGTCTCTGGCCTTAATCATGGGTTTTTGAACGCATCACAGTTAAGTGCAATGAGATGCAATATTAGATCTTGTACATAACTTTCTCCTGTGCTGCTACTGATACACAGAAAAGATACATTATAGTGTTACCTTTCCTCTTTCACTTCATCTTTGTTCCAAAGTGTTTGTGTTGTGTGTAAATGCTTAATGGTGAGCTTTAATGACGTTATGACATCTGGGTTGAGTGAAAGTTAAGAGCCACTTTTCTTATTGTGGTTAAGGGGTTTACACAGTCTTAGGCACTCTTAATTTGATTCAATAAACCTTAATACTGAACTTTCACAGCTTATCATTTTTATGTAAACATTTATGACACCTTTTTTTCCAATAACTTACTAATTTAAATGTCATATAAAAATGATTAAAACTCTGCAAAAGCACAGTGCTAGGGGCCCTGGTACAACATCCCAACTTACGCCACTGCTAATCAGAACATTAGGTCAACATTACCCATACATATGTGTCCGTCCCTGTGATCCAAACACTAAAATACATCATGTACTACAGCAATCCAAAATTTAAAAAACTGAATATCCATCCATTTTCTACCGATTGTCCCTCTCTGGGTTGCTGGAGTCTCTCTATGATTGAAAAATGTGTGAGAAAAGCTGTTTTGATCTTTGCTGTCTAATGTACAGTGATGACCATTTGCTTGTGAAAGAAAGCTTCATGCATTACTAAAGTCTGTTTCTGGAGAATATTTTTGTTCGCTGTAATGTGCCTGTCTGTTAATTCCTGTCTGATGGCAGCAGAGCACCACTAGCAGACTGAAGAATGAACGCCACACACGGCCAGGGTTGTATTTCAATATTGCTGCCTTGCATGGATACCGGGGCTTGATTTATATCGATCTGAATTTGATAATGATTCTATTAGCTCTATTAAATTTGTACACTTTGAGGTTCAGTTACACAGTCAAGAAAAAAAAAAGAGGCCAAGAAAACAAATTAGTGTGTAAGGGTGGATTGTGTTGCATGTAATGCAAGAAGGGATGTGTCGACCATTAGGTTGTGCAATGTTGTAAGACCCAATACGGAATAGTACCTTTAGTTATTATCATGTAGAAGATGTATGCAGTTCATACTTACAGTTGTATTGTAATAATTAAATTAACATAATTTGGCCATTTGAGAGGGACAACATATTAAAAACATTAATCATTATGAGTTAGGGAAGCTCGTTGTCACACAGTAATGAACAGACAACATTATTACATTTGTGAATGCCTAATATTCATTAAAGCTTTTGCATTGGATCTTACTTAACATGTGTAAGTGTTCTTAATGTTGTGGTTAGTGAGTCAATATGACAGTAGTTGTAATTGAAACAGTGAGTTAACATAGACCATTGGGTTACTTATTATTTACACACTGATCAATTATTGGCACTTCACTGACATTGGTCAGTGCAGCCTGCCAATACCTGACTGGCATCCCCGAGGCCAGACAAAGGTCGATATCAGAGGTCCAGACCGCAGTGTGGACCTTTGGGAATCTGCTCTTCAGTTGCTCAACAGGCTGGAGATAGGTCAGGTCAGTGTCCGCCGCTCTCAATCACTCGCTCGGTTGCCCTGCGTCTGTCAGCAGCCACCTTTTACACAATCCAGATGTTAAATTAATCTAGTATTGCATTATATAGTAGTTTTGGTTTTGTTCCCAGGACCTTCTTGCTAATATTTCTTAGCAAACATGATCAGAATGTGAACTACTACAATACCAATAGACACACTTTTCCTTATTTCGAACACAATTTTCAAGCTAGTTTAAAAACTTGCACTGTCTCTATAAAACATTTAAGCCAGATTTTCGCGATCCGGAAAAAAAAAAAAACGTAACAAATTGGATGGATGGATGTCAACTAAGGATTGTCATAGTTGTATCTGATGACGTCTCTCTGCCATTTTTTTTTTGTTATTTGTTTTTCTAGATAAATAAACATAGTAAACTAGAAAACGTAGTATTGTATACTCACTAATCCCTAAGAGCCTGATTTACTAATATCAATCAATATCATTTAATATATTTTCAATGGGAAAAAAAATTAACATCAGAAAAAATACTGCAGGACACCAAAACGCATGGATTGAATTTGTTTTAGTTAGACCTTTATGTCATCTAGCACAGTGGTCCCCAACCTTTTTGTATCTGCGGACTGGTCAACGCTTAATAATTTGTCCCGCGGCCCGGTGGGGGGATGGAGGGAGGGCGGGGGGGTTGGGAATCCCTTTTTTTTTTTTTTTTTTTTTTCTTTGTCATGAAAAAGGGACGTTTTTGTCATGAAAAAGGGAGGTTTTTGTGGTTGGTGCACTAATTGTAAGTGTATATTGTGTTTTTGATGTTGATTTAATAAAAAATAAAAATAAAAATATATATATATATATCTATGTATATATATATATCTATATATATATATATATATATATATATATATATATATATATAGATATATATACATATATATATATATATATATATATATATTTTTTTTTTTTTTAAATTTATTTATGTGTTTTTTTAATAAAAATTAAAAAAAAGATATTCTGCGGCCCGGTACCAATCGGGCCACGGCCCGGTACCGGGCTGCGGCCCGTTGGTTGGGGATCACTGGTCTAGCAGCTGTAAAATTATACAATTATGTTGCTGAATAGACGCTAACAATTGTTTTTATATCTGACCGAACAAAAAGTTGACACATACACGTAGACAGAAGATTCTCATCTGTGTATCGTCTGTCTTTGCAGCACAAGGACCGATCCTGCTTGAACTGATATTTTGCACATGCTTTTGACACTTGCAAAATGAAATGCAAAATACTGCTCGCAAAACAGTGATGAGTGTTGACAAATCACATTGCGCGTGCTGAAAAATCATATTTACATCTTCTCTATTATGGGCTTTTTGATAATCAGCAAATATTCTGCATAATAATTTTTGCAAGAACTAAAATGAATTGCACACCTTTTTCTGCTCACTTAACAGACAAACTCCACTTTGCATATGTACTGTATAGTAGATCTACTTTGCATGTGCTATCAAGTTTGCACCTGTTTTAGTACATGCAAATCTTTAGTTGATCAGACCCTATGTGTCAGTAAGATTGATGTGCTCGAGCACTAAAAAGGTAACCTGACTCTCGCCAGATCCTTGTAGTTGGTTGAGCTCCCCACATGAATCTGGGACGTCTCAATAGGAGATGTACAGGTATTTCAAAAGGCAGGGTCTTGTAAAAATAATCATTGTATGTGATTGGATGAACCACTTGTCCGTTATCTTGAATGACGTGCTACTTCAACCACTCACATCGAAATCAAGCTGTGATGATGATGAGAGCGACACTGGGAAATCCAAACTTGGTAGGAAAAAGAGTCAAAACATCCTTGCCACCAATGAATGCCTTCAAAACCGTTCTCTGTTCATCTTTTAAAGAATTGATATTCGATAGATTTGACAAAACACCTGGGGATAGTTTAATTGGCAACACTAAATTGGCCCTAGTGTGTGAATGTGAGTGTGAATGTTGTCTGTCTACCTGTGTTGGCCCTGCGATGAGGTGGCGACTTGTCCAGGGTGTACCCCGCCTTCCGCCCGATTGTAGCTGAAATAGGCTCCAGCACCCCAGCAACCAAGGAGGGAATAAGCAGTAGAAAATGGATGGATGGATGAATGGTTTTTAATTTTCCTAAAGGAACTCTCCTGAAGGAATCAATAAAGTACTATCTATCTATCTATCTATAATAAGAGGTGTGGAAGGCCAGAACACACCATCTGATTGTAGAGACATCATGTCACACCAGGAAGCAGTGACTGCTTTGAGAAATTCTGAAAAGATAGCCAAAACAAAGATGTATCTCTTAAACCAAACTATTTGTCTCTACACAGGAATATTGGTCTAATATTAAAAGAAGACATGAAGAAAGCAGTCAATTGATCATCCTGACTCACCTGGTGAATGCAGGGACCTCAGCATACCCCGAATCGGATTGTCACATCTTCCACTATTTGTAGACAGTCCTACATTTAAGTTCCCCGACAATGTAACCTATACATTTCTGTGTCTTTCAGTATAAAACGTTGAATTTATTTGTTAGAATTTGAGAATCTGTAGACTTTTTTTGTGGCCTCCGCAAGTGTTGAGCAGGCCTGACTAGTGTTTTCATTCCATCAGCAACGTGAGCGTGGGCAAACACCAATTTGGATCATACGAATGTGTTCTTCTAATGTAATAGACATTGTATACAAAGGGGAATTAACATATGACATTCCACACAGTCCAAGAAAAATATAATTCATACATAATTGATTGACTAATGATTGCCTGCGTTTACTGTCATTTTTTTCTGTGGTGAGACAAATTCTTTCCTCAGGCTGTTTAGCCTAATGGATTTGGAGGATATTTAATTTAGACCTGTCCACCATCAAGTATGAAGCTGGAGAGCACTCTCTTTTCTAACATGTAGAGCTTGTGTGTGCCATTCAAATGGTTCTCATTAACAAATGAATGTGATGGTCCAAGCTGGTTTATTGTTTGTCATTTTGATCAGCTTATTTAGATGTCAACTAGTTTTCTTTGTGGACAATATTTTACACTGTGTTTGGTCTAATGATGTTTTATTTATAGTATTAGATTTTGAAGCACATATTAGCGTAAAGCAGGGGTCACCAACGCGGTGCCCGCGGGCACCAGGTAGCCCGTAAGGACCAGAGGAGTCGCCCGCTGGCCTGTTCTAAAAATAGCTCAAATAGCAGCACTTACCAGTGAGCTGCCTCTATTTTTCAAATTGTATTTATTTACTAGCAAGCTGGTCTCACTTTGCTCGACATTTTTAATTCTAAGAGAGACAAAATTCAAAGAGAATTTGAAAATCCAAGAAAATATTTTGAAGACTTGGTCTTCACTTGTTTAAATAAATTCCTTTATTTGTTTACTTTGCTTCTTATAACTTTCAGAAAGACAATTTTAGACCAAAAATACAACCTTAAAAATGATTTTAGGATTTTTAAACACATGTACCTTTTTACCTTTTAAATTTCTTCCTCTTCTTTCCTGAAAATTTAAATCAATGTTCAAATATTTTTATTTTTGTTTATTGTAAAGAATAATAAATACATTTTAATTAAATTTTTCATTTTAGCTTCTGTATTTTTCGACAAAGAATATTTGTAAAATTTTTCTTCAAACTTATTATGATTAAAATAAAATAAAAAATATTCTGGCAAATCTAGAAAATCTGTGGAATCAAATTTAAATCTTATTTCAAAGTCTTTTTATTTTCTTTTTAAATTTTTGTTCTGGAAAATCTAGAAGAAATAATGATTTGTCTTTGTTAGAAATATAGCTTAGTCCAATTTGTTATATATTATAACAAAGGGCAGATTGGATTTTAACCTATTCAAAACATGTCATCAAAATTCTAAAATTAATCTTAATCAGGAAAAATTACTAATAATAATCCATAATTATTATTATTTTTTCTAAATGATTCAAATTAGCTAGTTTTTCTCTTCATCTTTTTCGTTTGAATTTTAAACAGTCAAAATTTGAGATAAACTTTGTTCAAAAATTTTATTTTCATTTTTTTCGTGTTTTCCCCTCTTTTAAACTTTTCAATTAAGTGTTTTTTTTCATCATTTATTCTCTACAAAAAAACGTCCGTAAAAGGAAAAAAAAAGGCACGACGGAATGACAGACAGAAATACCCCTTTTTTTATATATATACAGTATATAGATTTATTTATTTAAGCTAAATTGAGCAAATTGGCTATTTTTGGCAATTTATTTAAGTGTGTATCAAACTGGTAGCCCTTCACATTAATCAGTACCCAAGAAGTAGCTTTTGGTTTCAAAAAGGTTGGTGAGCCCTGGCGTAAAGTGTGTTCTGAAAACAGCAGGAATTGTTGACGTCATGAGGCAATGGCACCACCCATGTCAGCCGGGGTTCACTTGCCGTTGTAGACACATCAACAACATGAGTTACTACATTTTTTATATGAGGAGATTATTTTTATTGTGTTTTTCATTGTCATTTATTAGGTCATAACTGAACCCTTTTGGGTTTGTGTTTGTATTCCTGTGCTTGCGCTTGTGCTTCATTTCCTGCCACTTTACTTTCTGCCTGAGCCATGGCTTCCTCACCTGTGCCTGATTGGCAATCAGTACACACCTGCCCTTGGTTGTCAATCAGGTTGCTTCATACACCTGCATATTTCCTTTGGACAGGGCTGGATCATTGTTTGTTGCTACCTCGACAAGTGTAGACATTTATGTGCGCTTCCTAGTTGCTCAGCTTCCCATTTACTCTCATTAAATAAATATTTTTTGTCATGATCCTTTGCCCGGGTCATGCTTTGTTTAGTTTGATATTTCCTTTGTTGTAGGTTAATTATGTTTCAGCACCCGTGTTTGTCTTCTTTGTTGCCATGGGTGCTGATTTTTGTCACCTGCCTCTGATTAGTGGTCAGAACGCTCACTTGCTCCTGGTCATTAATCAGAGAGCTATATATTCCTGTCTCGCTATACTTTGCCTGTCCGTCTTGTTTGCAACACATTTAAGTTGGGTATGTATTTTCTTAAGAGTTTAGAATTACTAGTTTCTTACTCCGTTGTTAGCTAGTCTATTGCTAAGCTTTGTCGTGTCTTCTCCTGCCATCTGCTGGTTTTCCTTTTTTTATATCTTTAGCCTTGTTATTTTAATAAATCAGCCTTCTTACCACGCTGCTTCCGGAGGTCCCTGTACATCTTGGGGAAATGACCACTGCAAAATCATGTGACCTCAACGTGACATTTTTACCTGAGCTACGCCTGCTGTCTCTGCATCCTGGGGTCATGCCTCTAGCCTCACTTGCACAAACCTGACACTATTATTTCACCATAAGGCCCAATAGCTGTAGCTCCCTTTGCAAACTGACCTACAATCTAGATTGCTTTCTAAAGACTATAAGAATGGGACCCATTACCTCCCTGCTTGTCACTCAGCATCATGGTTTGGAATTGGGGCTTAAATCAGCAAAATGATTCCCGGGCGCGGCCACTACTGCTGCTCACCTCCCAGGGGGAGATCAAGGGTGATGGGTCAAAGGCATTGCTGAGACAGGGAAAGAAGCTGAAGGGAACAAATGTGTACATGAATGAGCATCTCACTAAACGTAATGCTGGAATCGCCTTGAGAAAGCAGGGAAAAATCCAGGGAACTTGGAGCGCCAACTGTAAAATCTACATCAAGCTGAATGGAGGTCCAGAAACAAGACTACTTGTTAACAATGATATCAAGGACCAGGACAAATTTTAAGTTTACACAGCTTCCACAACAACGATGATAATGGACTCTGACAGAAAACAAGCAACTAAATTCAACATCAACACTACTACGCTGCAAGGGACGACTAAGAAAGAAGACCTAGATTAAGGATTGCATCCTTCTACACTTATAGAGATTATTGAAACGACATCAAAGATTGTTGAACAAGGAAATATGGAACTACAAAACTTCTGCAACAAAGATCACAAAAAACAGGATTTGGAAAACGATTTAGATCCAGATACAATTTTTTTCCCCCACATCAGTAATAATTGTTTTTATTACACAGATGAGCAATATAATAGCATCATTAAAAGTGATAACAAATTGTCAATTATTCATTTTAATAGCAGAAACTTGTATGCAAACTACAACAACATTAAGAACTTTTTGGAACACATCAACGTACCCTTCAAAGTGATTGCCGTCACAGAAACATGGATTGATGATAAAAAAGGAATAGATTTTGATCTGGAAGGATATGAACTAAACTACATCAACAGAACCAACAAAAATGGAGGAGGAGTAGCTTTGTATGTGATGAAGAACCTGAACTACAAAGTGGTAAAAAACATGTCATTTGCTATAGATAATATCTTAGACTGTATTACCATTGAAATATGTCAGGAAAATAGCAAAAACATAGTAATCAGTTGTATATACCGATCACCTAAGTCAAGTATAGAAACATTTGAAGAATGGATCAAGGAAACTTACATGGACAATGGTAAAAAAAATAATTTTCTCATGCGGTGACTTTAACACTGACTTATTGAACCCTAACAAGCAAAAGTCTATTGATGACTTAATTGATACAATGTACAGCATCAGTTTATATCCTAAAATCACAAAGCCAAGCAGAATCACAGGACACTGTGCCACGCTTATTGATAATATTTTTACCCATGATTTTGATAATAACACTACAAGTTGTCTACTTATAACCGACGTTAGTGATCATCTGCCAGTTTTTACAATAAATGATGGAAACTGCAAAAAGAACATGGAAGACAAAAGGACATTTCGAAGACTGTGCACAGAAAAGAGGATGATTGCATTCAAAATGGAGCTTCAAAAGCAAGATTGGGACAATGTGTACAATGAAAAAGAGGTTGATGAAGCATATGAACATTTCTTAAACAAGTTCATAATACTTTATGACAAACATTGTCCATGGAGACAACTCAGTAGTAAACAGAGAAAGAATAATCAACCATGGATGACAAAAGGATTAAAAAATGCTTGTAAGAAGAAGAATACACTAAATAGAAAATGTATAGTACAAAGAACTACAGAGGCAGAAGTTAAGTCCAAAAAGTATAAAAACAAGTTAACAAACATACTACAATCATGTAGAAAAGAACATTACAGTGAATTATTGGACAGGAACAAAAATAATATGAGAGCAACATGGGGCTTTCTCAATAGAATTTTTAAAAATGGCACTAAGAGGGATTACCCCCAATACTTCTTAGACAGAAATAAACATAATGACAACATAAAGGAAGTAGTTAAAAGCTTGAATAACTACTTTGTAAATATTGGACCAAAATTGGAAGAAATGATTCCAGACCCAGTTTCAATTGAGGACTATTATGATACCATAGAACAAAATCCCAACTCCATGTTCCTCAGTAATGTGACACAGGAGGAAATAGTTAAAATCATGAAAACATGTAAATCAAAGACTTCAACTGATTGTAACGGAATTGATATGAAAACGATTAAAAAGGTTATTGATGAGATCTCAGGACCATTAATGTATATTAGTAACCTATCATTCCAAACAGGTACATTTCCAAACAAAATGAAAATAGCTAAAGTTGCACCAATTTATAAGACTGGAGATGGACATCTATTTACAAATTATAGACCTGTTTCTGTCAAGCTTGGACTTGGATTGTTTGTGCTCCTTCAACGCAGAGGGAATATGGGACGAGCCAGGCGTGCATTCAGGTACATGATTCTTTATTTATACACTAAACAGAAAAATAAGCAAACTAAGGGCGCTCACAAGGAGGTATAAAACTTGGCTACAAAATATAAACAGGAAACAAAAACACTTGCTCGATTGGCATGAATGAACTATGAACAGAAACAGCACGATGGCGTGACTATAAACAACTAAAACAAAACACTTACTGTGACAACAAAAACAGGAGGCAAGAATAGCAAGGTGCGTGGCAGGTGATCGTGGGCATGGAGAATGAGCAGCAATGTCGTAGATTACAATGAAAGTTAGAACGGCATGGGTAATGAAAGTTAATGTTCCCAGACTGATGGACAGAAAGAAATTGACTTAAATAGTGGCTGTGAATAATTAGGAACAGGTGCGGGACTGAGGGCATGGGCGTGACTAGGAGGGCAAGGTGAAAAGCAATGAGTTGTCATGGTAACAAAACAAACCAGGAAGTGAAAAAACGGAACAAGAGTCCAGAAAAAAAAAAAAAAACATGATCAAACATAAAACCAGATTTATAGACGTGACAGTTTCTTTACTTCCACAATTTTCTAAAATCATTGAAAAACTGTTCAATAACAGATTAGAGAGTTTCATAAATAAAAATAGAATACTCGAAGAGAACCAATATGGATACAGAGCTAATGTTTCAACTTCAATGGCTTTAATTGAAATTACAGAAGAAATTACCAATGCAATAGATAGTAAAAAAAAATGTGCGGCAGCAGTGTTTATGGATCTAACTAAAGCATTTGACAGAAGTAATCACAATATTTTAATCAAAAAACTAGAACGATATGGCATCAGAGGGTTAGTCTTAAACTGGATAACAAGTTATCTAACGATCAGGAAACAATACGTGAAGCTAGGCAAACACACTTCTACGATGCTAAATATATCCTGTGGTGTACCTCAGGGATCAATACTAGGACCTAAACTATTCAATCTCTATAAAAATGACATTTGTAAAGTTACAAGAGATTTAAAGTTAGTATTATTTTCAGATGATACAACAGCGTTTTGTTCAGGAGAGAACACACAGAAGACAATACAAATAACAGAAGAAATTAACACATTAAAAAAATGGTTTGACAAAAACAGATCATTGAATCTCAATATAACTAAAATAATGCTATTTGGTAACAGTAGAAAAGAAAGTCAAACACACATACAAATAGACGGAATAGAAATTGAAAGAGTAAATGAAACCAAATTTCTAAGTATAATGATTGATGATAAATCGAACTGGAAATCTCATGTAAAAAATATACAACATAAAGTAGCAAGAAACACAAATATGTTCTAGACCAAAAAAACACTTTATATTCTCTACTGTTCACTAGTGTTACCATATCTGAGTTACTGTGTAGAAATATGGAGAAATAATTACAAAAGTACACTTCATTCACTAACAGTGTTACAAAAAAGATCAGTTAGAATAATACATAATGTTGGATATAGAGAACATACAAACACTTTATTTATTGAATCAAAGATACTAAAATTCCACCACATAGTGAAATTGCAAACAGCTAAAATTATACACAAAGCAAACTATAACCTGCTTCCCAAGAATATACAACAATTCTTCTCAACAAAAGAGGAGAAATATAATCTTAGAGAAAAATGTAATTTAAAACCTTTGTATGCACGTACAACACTTAAGACCTTCAGTATATCAGTATGTGGAATTCAATTATGGAATGGATTAAGCAAAGCAATCAAACAATGTACTAATATGATCCACTTCAAGAAACCCTTCAAACTGGAAGTGTTTACAAAGTACAAAAAAGAAGAACCATAATAAACATTCTGATTTTATTCACCCATTCATTCTTTCATTCTCAAAATAATCTTACTTATCTCATCGTATGGAATAAAACTTACATCACCAATTATTTATTTATTTATTTTTTATTGTGATTACTTAGAGAGTATATTGTGAATACATTGAGAACAGGAAGTGAACAAAAGTTTGAGCAACTGTTATGTAAAAGAAAAGGGGTAGGATTAAATAAGCTCTGCTTCTTCCTACTCCTTTTCGAACATGTTGAAAAGAAAAACTGGAAATTGTGATGTATCATGTTGTATGCTTGCATGTTCCAAATAAACTCAAACTCAAACTCAAACTCAAAGGCACAGGACAAATTTCACCTCACCTAGTGTGTGTGTGTCAATCATTGATACTTTAACTTATACAGTATATGTCAGTGGTTCTCAACCTTTTTCAGTGATGTACCCCCTGTGAACATTTTTTTAATTCAAGTACCCCCTAATCATAGCAAAGCATTTTTGGTTGAAAAAAGGAGATGAAGTAAAATACAGCACTATGTCATCAGTTTCTGATTTATTAAATTGTATAACAGTGCAAAATAGGCTTCACGGTGGCAGAGGGGTTAGTGCGTCCGCCTCACAATACGAAGTTCCTGCAGTCCTGGGTTCAAATCCAGGCTCGGGATCTTTCTGTGTGGAGTTTGCATGTTCTCCCCGTGAATGTGTGGGTTCCCTCCGGGTACTCCGGCTTCCTCCCACTTCCAAAAACATGCACCTGGGGATAGGTTGATTGGCAACACTAAATTGGCCCTAGTGTTTGAATGTGAGTGTGAAGGTTGTCTGTCTATCTGCGTTGGCCCTGCGATAAGGTGGTGACTTGTCCAGGGTGTACCCCGCCTTCCGCCCAATTGTAGCTGAGATAGGCGCCAGCGCCCCCCGCGACCCCAAAAGGGAATAAGCGGTAGAAAAATGGATGGAACAGTGCAAAATATTGCTCATTTGTAGTGGTCTTTCTTGAACTATTTGGAAAAAAAGATATAAAAATAACTAAAAACTTGTTGGAAAAATAAACAAGTGATTCAATTATGAATAAAGATTTCTACACATAGAAGTAATCATCAACTTAAAGTGCCCTCTTTGGGGATTGTAGTAGAGATCCATCTGGATTCATGAATTTAATTTTAAACATTTCTCCACAAAAAAATAAATCTTTATTTATGGACCAAGTGCACACAAAATCTAGCTGTCAACACTGAATACTGCAATGTTATATATTTTTTTCACAGTTTATGAATTTACATTCATATTTTGTTAAAGTGTTATTCAATAAATATATTGATAAAGGATTTTTGAATTGTTGCTATTTTTAGAATATTAAAAAAAAAATCTCACGTACCCCTAGGCATACCTTCAAGTACCCCCAGGGGTACGCGTACCCACATTTAAGAACCACTGGTATATGCCAACCTGTTCCAATAACGATACATTTCACAATATATTTTTTGGCATATAAGTTACAAAAGGACTATTTCAACACAGGTTACAGAGGCTCATTCTTTGGCTGCTGATGTATGCAGTAGCATATTGCGTCATTCCCGATTTTCAGACGTGTATGCTCTGAGTAGTTGCTCTGTGAGGCTCCAAGTGCTATTATAAAACTGCTTGCTTATTTGCTATCTGTTGTTGTGTGGTTACAGCTACACTTCTGTTAACATTCTCATTTATTCTATTGTTGTTTCCCAATTTTATATTGAAGTTTGCTCAGCGGCTTCTTGTCTTCTCCTGCACACTCGTGGTCGGTGTGTTGCAGTCCTCCGGTGAAAATGATGTAATGTATTTGCCACCATGGCGGCAAGGATTAGTAGCATAGTAGCAGCTCCACACTGCATAGACATACTTCAGATTGGTGTGCGAGCCACCTCTGTCAGATGCTGCCACAAATCATTGACGACGCGTTTGTTGAAGGCTGTTGCAGCTTGTCGCTCTCAATTTACTTTCCACAACTTGCATAAAATAAAATAGAATCTCTATAATGTAGTTTTCTCCATGTGCACTATGATTGGCTGACGACCAGTTAGGATATACACTGCCTCTCGCCCATAGTCTGGTGGGATAAGCTCCAGTTTACTCATAACAATAATGAAGATAAGCGGTATAGAAAACATTACACATTCTTATATCGCCAAATCTTAATTGGAATCAATGCTCTCCATCCGTTCGGGGTTGCTGGGGTGCTGGAGCCTATTTCAGCTGAAATAGGCTGGAGCCTATTTGGGCGGAAGGTGGTGTACACCCTGGACAAGTCGCCACTCATCGCAGGGCCAACACAGATAGACAGACAACATTCACACTCACATTCACACACTAGGGACCATTTAGTGTTGCCAATCAACCTATCCCCAGGTGCATGTCTTTGGAGGTGGGAGGAAGCCGGAGTACGCAGAGGGAACCCACACAGTCACAAGGAGAACATGGAAACCCCACACAGAAAGATCCCAAGCGCAGGATCAAACCCAGGACCTTCGTATTGTGAGACAGACGCACTAACCCGTCCTCCACCGTGCAGCATTGCAGTCCATCAGTCAATATATTCTGTGTATTAATAACTCAGGTCACAGGTTTATTTAAATCGCAATAACATTTTCTGTAAGTAGAAATCATGGCAACATTTTTGTATATAAGTGTATCCAATTTCTACCCATGATGTTGTTTGTGATCATTTTGATTTAGACAGAGTAGAGTGGTACCTCTTAACAGTG
This sequence comes from Nerophis ophidion, assembly GCF_033978795.1. Lineage (NCBI taxonomy): Eukaryota > Metazoa > Chordata > Actinopteri > Syngnathiformes > Syngnathidae > Nerophis > Nerophis ophidion. The sequence goes on from NC_084612.1 coordinate 34,171,360, forward strand.
CCATTTAACTGATGTAATTATTGGAAGTTATTTGTTTTTTTGTTTTTTTTTGTCCTGTCCAGCTTCTCAGGCAAATCATATAGTTGATGTAGATGCCCATATCGGCTGTTCAGATTTACTTTACAAAAGAGAAGTGTAGGATACTTCTCTTGCTGCCTTATTTGAATTTGACTTTATTAAATGTATTTATATTATCATTTGGTGCAGCCGGGCTGGAGCAGGAGGGGATAGAAAGAGAAAAAAAGGAAGACAGAGGGTGAAATTGTGGGGATAAGAGGGGTATTAGACAGAGAGACAAAAACAACAACAGCAAACACAACAAAAACAACAACAACAATAGAACAACACCAGCACATACGATATGTACAAATATGATCGTAAAAGTGATAGCAAAGAAGCAGTTTGCGAAATAAATAATAATATAAAAATGACAATGAGCATTTTTACACTACAACTGGAGCAATACAAATACCAATAGAAAAAGTGCTATTGATCATGAACAATACCAATAGTTTACCTCTATTATCAACAATACAGTTGTTCAAATGCAACAATACATATACGTAATGATAACTACAGAAAAAAAAATAGGAATACCAAACTATGGGGGGAGAGAGATAAGCAACCTATATTAATCTTGTAGATTCATATAGTAACAATGGGTTAAGCTTTGTCAGTATGCCATGTGTTACTCAGTTTCCCCTAGAGCAACAACGTTAATATATGTTTAATGAAACGTGATTATGTGCATGAGTGTAAGTATGTATATGTATTTGTATATGTACAGAATGTGTATATGAATGTTTGTTCAGCAAATGTATATGCACAGTATGTGTATATATATGTTTGTTTGTACAGTGAATCTACGTATATGTACAGTATGTGTATGTTTTTACCGTGAATGTGCGTGTGGATGGACGAACTTGGAGTATGTAGGTATGTACTGTATTTGTGTATGTATGTGGGAGCGTAGGTACTTATGTATGTATGTTTGTATGTATGAATAACGGTGTGTGTGTGTGAGTATATGTGTGTTTGTATTGTAGTTGGACTCATGTCTGGGAGGGATGAGTCTGCCTACAGAAATTAAGTGGAGCGGCTGACTGGGTGGTGCAGGGAAAACAACCTGGTCCTTAACACCACCAAGACGAAGGAGCTAATCATGGATTACTGGAAGAAAACAACAATAAACATCCAACCTCTGTACAATAATTGGGACTAACTAAGTGGAAAGGGTATCTAACTTCAGGTTCCTGGGGATCCAGATCGAGGAAGACCTGTCGTGGAGTATGGACACCTCAGTGACCATCAAAAAGGCACAGCAAATACTTGACTTTCTGAGACTCCTTAAGAAGAACAACCTGTCTCAAAAACTGCTTGTGTCCTTCTATCGCTGCTCAATAGACAGTGTGCTGACATACTGCATGTGTGTATGGTATGCCAGCTGCACGGTGGCAAAGAGAAATGCTCTTCAGAGGCTCATAAAAACTGCCATGGAGATCACTGGCTGCTCTCTCCCCTCCCTAGATGAACTGTACAGCGCCAGGTGCCTCAAAAAGGCCCAAAACATCATAAAGGACCCATCTCACCCTGTACATAAACTTTTTGAACTGATGCCCCTCAGGCAGGAGATACAGGACAATAAAATTGATTGATTGATACTTTTATTAGTAGATTGCACAGTACAGTACATATTCCGTACAATTGACCACTAAATGGTAACACCTGAATACGTTTTTCAACTTGTTTAAATCGGGGTCCACGTTAATCAATTCATGGTAATGCCGGACAAACCGATTTAAGAACACTTTTTACCCGAGAGCAATAGTGTCGCTGAACACAAGACGACAATAATGACTGTGCATGTGAGCTGTATGCTTGGTATTTGTATGTATTTTATGTAATTTTATTTATTCATCTATGTTATGTTTTTATGTGTTATGAATTTGCAATAAATTAGTTTTGCATACAATTTTGTTGTACAATGTACAATGACAATAAAGATATATTCTATTTTATTCTATTCAATATATTTAACTCCAAGTGTGCGTTGGAGCCTTAGTACGGCCCCAGGCGCCCAGACAGCCCAACCCAAACAGCACGTGTGGAAGTTAATTGTTTGTTGAACCCCTTCTATAACATATTGTACACATGCAGCACAGGATAGGATACATTATGGTTATCTACTTGGAGTTACTGTATAACCAGAAAAATGAAGAGATTTGTGTCTAGCTCTAATTCAGTTTTGGTCCTAACGAAGGCCTCAGGTTACGCTGTGAGCCATGTTTGGGGGCATCGTATGCAGTGTGAGCCAAACATGGCTGCTCCTCGCTTCATTATCTCTCCCTGGAACCCTCCACATCACCCCTCGCTCCAGCCTGCTGGGCCCGCCGTCGCACTGGCCACTCGGCCGAAACGAAAGGCAATGAACTCCAAAACACGCTGTTCATCTTCCAGATGGAGTGATTTACTGATTTAGCAAGGGCCCCTACGCCTCCTTGTAGACCAGTGCTCTCTACCCTACTGAATAAACATCTATTTTCTTATTTTAATGCTCTGATCAGGGCTGTCAACGTTAACGCGTTATTGCATGTGATTACTAATTCTAAATAATCGTGTTACCATACACAAATGAAGATTCATCGTGGTGTTTGTTGTGACCTCCGGAAGGTGGCGCCTATTGCACTGGCAGTGATCACGTCACACGCCAGTGGGATGATAGTTAGGCCATCTTCATATGAACATAAGAGACTTTCAAAAACATGTATTTGGGGTTAAAACAATCTCCATCCACACAAGTGCAGTTTCAAAACTGTCTATGTCTAAACACAAACACATACACCTGCACTTTTTGTCCAATCAGCAGCAATATCTTACTTGGTGTTATTACACCTCCTATTATGTTTATTGTTTAATCGACTTTAGATGTACATTGACATGTACATTATTTTTAAAACCAGCCTGCACGTACACACAGAATCCTGGGAACATTATTAAAGAGTAAATACACGCCTGTGCTGCTGAAAGCCAACACTCATAAAATTACTGTATAACGTGTTCTGCAACATGGTGATGTATTACATGTGCATTGAAGTGTACATTATTTCTAAAATCAGCACACACTAACGGGCCAAGGAAACCCTTTTGCATGTTTAAAGGGGAACATTATCACAATTTCAAAAGGGTTAAAACAAAAAAAAATCAGTTCCCAGTGGCTTTTTTTATTTTTCGAAGTTTTTTTCAAAATTTCACCCATCATGAAATATCCCGAAAAAAGGCTTTAAAGTGCCTGATTTTCGCTATCTGTGAAGCCACCGTCCATTTTCCTGTGACGTCATCCAGTGATGCCAATACAAACAAACATGGCTGATAGCACAGCAAGATATAGCGACATTAGCTCGGACTCAGACTCGGATTTCAGCGGCTTAAGCGATTCAACAGATAATGCATGTATTGAAACAGATGGTTGGAGTATGGAGGCAGATAGCGAAAACGAAATTGAAGAAGAAACTGAAGCTATTGAGCGAATAACTATTGACGCTATTCGGCCATGTCTGCCTTAGCATCGCAGGTAAAATGTGCAGACCAAACGATCGGGACTTTCGCATCTTGTGACACTGGAGCCACTTAAATCCGTCGATTGGTAAGTGTTTGTTTGGCATTAAATATGGATGGAGGGAGAGGCTGGATGCAAATAAAGCTACAAATGTACATACAGCTAGCCTAAATAGCATGTTAGCATCGATTATCGTGCTGTGCTAATCGATGCACACTCTACGTAAATCAACTTGAATTCGTCCCTGATCATGTTGTTACACCCTCCTAAAACACACCGACGAGGAATGATGTCTCCAAGGTACGGAAAACAGTCGAAAAAACGGAAAATAACTGAGCTGATTTGATTCGATATTTATAATGTGTTTGAGAAAATGGCGGATTGACTACCTAGGTGATGTCACAACGTGACGTCATCGCTCCGATAGCAAATAATAGAAAGGCGTTTAATTCGCCAAAATTCACCCATTTAGAGTTCGGAAATCTGTTAAAAAAAATATATGGTCTTTTTTCTGCAACATCAAGGTATATATTGCCTCTTACATAGGTCTGGTGATAATGTTCCCCTTTAAGTATCTATATAAAGTGCATGGACGTGCGTGTACTGCTGCAAAACTCTTGTTGAATTATAAAGCATTTAATCATGGATATAGTGATATGGTACATGTGTAATAAAGTGTATATGTTCTTTAATCATCAGTACACACAACAAGGAGGAAGCTTCTTTTTTTTTTAGTTGCTGGGTCGCTTTTTACGAGTGTGCACGGTCGCTCCCAGCTTCATCTACAAAAATGGATGCAAGACACGTAAGTTAACTTCATGATTTGTCGCTTAACAATGACTAAAAACTAGAGATGTCCGATTAATGGCTTTTTTTTACCAATATCAGATATTCTCCAACTCATAATTACCGATACCGATATGAACCGATACCGATATATACAGTCCTGGAATTAACACATCATTATGCCTAATTTTGTTGGGATGCCCCCCTGGATGCATTAAACAATGTAACAAGGTTTTCCAAAATGAATAAACTCATCCTTCCATCCATCCATTTTCTACCGCTTATTCCCTGTAGGGTCGCGCTCAAGTTATGGAAAAAAATGCCATCATGGCACTGCCATATTTATTATTGAAGTCACAAAGTGCATTATTTTTTAAACATGCCTCAAAACAGCAGCTTGGAATTTGGGACATGCGCTCCCTGAGAGAGACTATGAAGAGGTTGAGGTGGGCGGGGTTGGGGGGGCGGTGTTGAGGTTGGGGGTAAGGGGTAGCGGGAGGTGTATATTGTAGCGTCCCAGAAGAGTAAGTGCTATAAGGGATTCTGGGTATTTGTTCTGTAGCGTTTATGTTGTGTTGCGGTGCGGATGTTCTCCCAAAATGTGTTTGTCATTCTTGTTTGGTGTGGGTTCACAGTGTGGCGCATATTTGTAACAGTGTTAAAGTTGTTTATACGGCCACCCTCAGTGTGACCTGTATGGCTGTTGAACAAGTATGAATTGCATTCACTTGTGAATGTGAACACTCGTAGATATTATGTGACTGGGCCGGCATGCAAAGGCAGTGCCTTTAAGGTTTTCTACAGCTCTGTACCTCTCCCTACGTCCGTGTACACAGCGTTTTAATAAGTCATAAATTTTGCTTTGTGAAACCGATACCGATAAATATGATACTGATACCGATAATTTCCGATATTACATGTTGATATCGGACTGCCGATATTATCGCACATCCCTACTAAAAACATAAGATGATGTTGCACCTTTATTATGACACGGAGCAAAAAGTCTTGCTTTTCAAAGTTGTTCCATCAGGCGGAGAGGTTTGACAGCGATCTCATCCAAAACAGCTGACTGTCATTTTGCGCTGGCGGGAGTGTCGCAAATTCCATTTTGGTGTGTCTTTTTTAATAATGTTGAATGAAAATCGAAGCATGTTTACGTTTAAACAAACAGTAAACCCTCTTATAGTGTGTTTAAAGCCACAAGGCAGAGTTGTTGAGCTTTGGAAATGACAGTGCACAACAATGTCGTCGTTACAAGTCTCCGTCTGTGCCGTGTACACGCATACACTAAGTGGAGAGTTTTGGATCTCTACACTTTGGCCAGCATTTGTAAAAGTCTGAGTTTTTACAGACAAAAGTCTGCGCCTGTTTGTGGACAAGAGGACTTAACGCAGAGATAAGTGTAAGTGTTTCTATGGACATGGTCTGAGAGCGATGAGCTCTGCGCCCTTCAAAACAAACTCCGACTGAACTTAAGATAAAACTGAGGTGAATAGTTAGCATTGTAGCAACAAACTTTCTTATCGTTGGCGCATATCAACCTTAAAATAGCATTTAAAAGGCAAAACATGAATGTAAGGATGGCGTCGCTGGCATGAATGCTACATGGACAGCAAACGGGACAAAGCGCTATGCTTGCTGAGTTCATCTGCGTCAGCCACCGCATGTTGGACACCTAACATGTGTGAAGACCTGTAGTGCTGCAATTATATGTCACTCCAGAGTACACGTCGCGCTTGCTGAAAATGCATAATAAAAAAGGAAAAAAACATATATATGTCGCACTGGAGTATAAGTCACATTTTTGGGGGAAATTTATTTGATAAAACCCAACACCAAGAATAGACATTTGAAAGGCAATTTAAAATAAATAAAGAATAGTGAACAACAGGCTGAATAAGTGTACGTTATATGACGCATAAATAACCAACGGAGAAGGTGCCTGGTATGTTAACCTAACATATTATGGTAAGAGTCATTCAAATAACTATAACATATAGAACATTCTATATGTTTACCAAACAATCTGTCACTCCTAATCGATAAATCCCATGAAATCTTCTTCCTGTCGATGTCGCTTCTAAACAACTCTGCCAACTCCAAAGGTATGCGGCGCTTCCTCTTGTCGTTTTCTGCTGCATATTTCACTACGTCCAGCTTGTAATCTGCAGTACATGATTTCCTTTTTGGTCCAATTTTTGTTCAGCCCTTCTCAGTTTCTATAAGTTACCGCCAACGTTTAAATGATCCATTTTAAGTAGCATATAGCATATAGCGGTTAGCATTCCATGACTCGTAATGCACTTCTGCCATGACCCTCCCCCGCTGAATTCTTATTGGTTGTCATGTATGTGATGATTGTTGACGTGTGTGTGACGATTGCTGACATTTTCTTTATCTCTTCCGCGAATGAAGTAGATAATATTATTTAATATATTACGGTAATGTGTTAATAATTTCACACATAAGTCGCTCCAGAGTATATGTCGTACCCTATGAAAAAAACTGCGACTTATAGTCCGAAAAATACGGTAAATGGCGCACTATGTAAAGTTGTTTATGGGTGTCTTAAAGGCCTACTGAAACCCACTACTACCCACCACGCAGTCTGATAGGTTATATATCAATGATGAAATATTAACATTGCAACACATGCCAATATGGCCTTTTTAGTTTACAAAATTACAATGTTAAATTTCCCGGGAGTTTAGTCCTGAAAACGTCGTGTAATGATAACGTGTACACAAGACGTCACAGGTTTTTAGGAAGTATGAGCGCTGCACACACACACACAGCTGAATGTCGTCTCCTTAAACGGCATAATTACACAGTATTTTGGAGATCTGTGTTGCTGAATATTTTGCGATTTGTTCAATTAATATTGGAGAAGTCACAGTAGAAAGATGGAGTTGGGAAGCTTTAGCCTTTAGCCACACAAACACACGGTGATTCCTTGTTTAAAATTCCTGGAGGTGACACGTTACTATGGATCAGAGCGCGGTCAAGCGAGCATGAATCAAGACGAAATGTCAAACAGCAGGTTTCGGTAGGAAAATTGTGGTTAAAAAGTCGCTTCTTACCAGAGAAAAGCTCAGCTTGTGTCGTCCATAGCTGCCGTCGACTCCCCTGAGACACTGCACGTCAAGACACCCGTGGAGACACCCTTCCGACTATCAGGTACTATTTAACTCACTAAAACACTAACAACACAATAGAAAGATAAGGGACTTCCCAGAATTAATCTATTAAATGTGTCTAAAAACATCTGAATCCGTCCCAATCGCGTTTTTTTTTCTATCAATATCCTCAAACACAAATCTTTCATCCTCACTCAAATTAATGGGGGAGTTGTCGTTTTCTCGGTCCGAATAGCTCTTTTTGTTGGAGGCTCCCATTATAAACAATGTGAATATGTGAGGAGCCCCCCTACTTGCGACGTCATCGTCTGCGACTTCCGGTAGAGGCAGGGCATTTCTCTTAGCACCGAAAGTTGCGAACTTTATCGTGGATGTTCTCTACTAAATCCTTTCAGCAAAAACATGGCAATATCGTGAAATGATCAAGTATGACACATAGAATGGACCTGCTATCCCCGTTTGAATAAGAAAATCTCATTTCAGTAGGCCTTTAATTACATTGTCTATTATTATAATACACATCTGTACCTACAGTAAAAAATAATCTCTTGACAGTCCTCGTTCTGATATTTGTTTAGAATAGAAATCAAGCAGTCTAAAGTAATTTGGAATGTTCCGTGCCTCACCCAAAGATAGAGAAAATATGGAACAATGGATGTTTACAGTTTGAGCGGGCCGGCGCACTCGGAAGGGGACAAGACAACAGGGCAGCTTTGCTTTTTCTTGCTGACTTGCACCAAAAACAGGGGCAGGGTCACCGTTATTTATATTTTCCACTTTCCTATTTTTTATTACCTTCCTTCAAGAGCGGGAGCTGTTGGAGGTGCTGCCTTTTTATTTCCTAATTTTCTCATCAGTCTGATGCAGCAGCGAATGTCTCTTCTCATCCACCCTCCGTCATTTGTCTCTCAAATTAATACGCCTTTAAATCTGCATACAGAATTATTGGAGGGGGGGTTAAAAAGAAGACTTTGCAAGGCATGATAAGGAGATGAGTGGGGTGGGGAGAAGGCACTCTCATAGATAGATGTGTGGGGGGGTATTAACTGACGGTATATGACCTTGTTCTTACTGGTTTGCATTCGACACAGCCATGTTTGAGAGGTGCACCATTTTCTTGGCCTGCGCGTAATTACTATATTTGATATTCAGCTGTGCAGGGAGGTAGTGGTCACTGAAGGAGGTGTATTATGTCTGTGTGTGTGTGTTGTGTGCTTGTGATGCATGAGGGAGGGGCTGCAAAAGAGGAGCCGGGGGCACTCGGGATGAGAAAAAAAAAGACAACTGGGTTGGAGGTCAGAGTTCAAGTTCATCGCCGCAGACAATGGCGAGCTCCCACAAAGCAATTGGCCTCTCACTAATGTTGGCCTCATGCAGCACTTTGGCTCGAGCCCCACCCTCACCCCCTCCAGTTCATGTGGCCACGCTACTTTTAGTGAAACCACTTACACACCGCGTGGCCGTCTGTGTGTTTACTGCGCATCATAAAGAGAGAGGTGCTGTTTTTTTTTCCCTTTCCTTGCCATGCCCACAGGGTCAGACTGTTCTGAGTACAATACACACCGACAGTGTAACACTCACACACATTTTACAGCAGCACCCCCCCCCCCCCCACCCCCCCCCCCCCCCCCCCCCCCCCCCCCACCCCCCACACTCTACCACCACCATACCTCCTGTCCTTCTCCCTTCCTCTTTACACCCCCTCGCTGGGACATCTGCTCCCCCGGCGTAGCCGCCATTGTGATGCTCAACCTAACAGGGGTTTTAGCCACTGGTGGTGTGAAATTAAACAGCCACTCGTCCCTTGATGATAAGTGGCGTCCTGTCTTCATGCTGCAGCCTATCTCCCCGTCACACAGCACAAGGTTGCGCTTTCAAGGGTGATCATGGGAATTACAGTTCACTATTAGAAACATAAAAAACATAAAAAGAGAGGGTTGAAACTATCTCGTCTCCCCCACTGTCAAATTTACACCATCTGATAGTGAAACGGGGACTTGGACGTGGGTTGTTTCTTCGACGCAAAGGACAGTTGGCAAGAACGAGACGTGACTGTGAGTACATTTTAATCTATTACTCACAAAAAACAAATTACAACAAAGGCAAACAAAGGGCGCTCACAATGAGGTACAAATACTTGGCTCCGAAAAACAAAAGACTAGCATAAAGGCTACAAACTATAAACATGAACAAAAACACTTGCACTGTGGCATGAATAGCAAAACTTACGTACGGGGGTGCAAAAAACGAACAGCATGGAATGGCATGAAGGAGTTGAGGTATACGTGGGTAAAGTGAAGTTGCCAGACTGAACACTTGGCAGCTGTTACTTAAATAATAGCTAAGATAATGATTAACAGCTGTGAGAACTGAGGACCGGGGCGTGACTTGGAGACAAGGTGGAAACTAATGAGTAGTCATGGTAACAAAAACAAACCAGAAAGTGCAAAACAGGACCTGAGTCTCCAAAAAACAAAACCGAACATGACCAAAACAAAACATGATCCATAAGCGTGACATAGAGCATATTGGACATGAATTTTACAGCGTATGTAAAATATAAAAATGAACTCACAACGGTAAATCTTACAGTGGAAGTATCATTCACTATATTATAGTCACAGATGATTCAGGAATGCATTTTTTTATCCTCCGATAAACAAATTAGTCCCACAAAAGAAATGAACCAGCGTTTTCTTCCGGGCAAATTATCTTTTTAAAATTAAAAAGTTAATATTTCAGTGTTGCCATATATTTTTAATTTGTTCTTTGCATTTTTTGCAAACGTAATGTATCCTTCCACACTGATTTCCCTCAACGGCCTTGATGAATACCTACTTCACATGTGGATTAAAGCACTCAATTCTAAGAGGGGGAAAGAGTAATGATTCAGAGATATTAATAAAACATGATAATGTCGTTCAGGAACATATAAAGTCGCAAAATACAAAAAAAAAAGAGTATCTTAAGTACAGTGGTACCTCAACTTAGAAGCTTATATCTCAAATTAGTCAATAGAAATTAATTAAAATCGATATAATTGCTTCTTCACCTCTCAAAACAGCACACTTTTAACATGAAAAATGTATTTTAAAGGGGAACATTATCACAGTTTCAAAAGGGTTAAAAACAATAAAAATCAGTTTCCCAGTGGCTCGTTGTATTTTTTGAAGTTTTTTTCAAAATTTTACCGGTCCATGAATATCCTAAAAAAAGCTTTAAAGTGCTTGATTTTCGCTATCTGCGATGCGTCTATCCATTTCCCTGTGACGTCATACAGTGCTGCCATGTAAACAAACAATGGGAATACCACAGCAAGATATAGCGACATTAGCTCAGATTCAGACTCGGATTCAGCGATTTAAGCGATTTAACAGATTACGCATGTATTGAAACGGATGGTTGGAGTATGAAAGTATTGAAGAAGAAACTGAAGCTATTGATTGAATAGCTATTGACGCTATTCATAGCCATAGCATGGCCGAATAGCTGCGTTAGCATCGCCGGTAAAATATGCGGACCAAACGATCAGGACTTTCGCATCTCATGACCCTGGAGCAACTTAAATCCTTCGATTGGTAAGTGTTTTTTTCGCATTAAATGTGGGTGGAAGTAAACGTAGTATAGTTGCAAATGCATCTGCAGGTTATCCACACATCTCTGTGCCATGTCTGCTTTAGCACCGCCGGTAAATAGCATGTTAGCATTGATTAGCGTAGCATGTTAGCATCCATTAGCTGGCAGTCAACATCAACAAAACTCACCTTTGTGAATTTGTTGATTTTATAGTTGCAAATGCATCTGCAAGTTAGTCATTCATCTCTGTGCCAAGTCTGCTTTAGCACCGCCGGTAAATAGCATGTTAGCGTTGATTAGCGTAGCATGTTGGAATCGATTAGCTGGCAGTCATGCCACAACCAAATATGTCTGATTAGCACATAAGTCAACATCAACAAAACTCACCTTTGTGATTTCGTTGAATCTATCGTTGCAAATGCATCTGCAGGTTATCCATACATCTCTGTGCCATGTCTGTCATCGCCGGTAAATATGGAGACACTTTGGCACATTCAATGGGGGTCTGGCGGCAGACACTTTCGCATCTTCGGGCCAGTGGTGCAACTTGAATCCCTCCCTGTTGGTGTTTTTACACCCTCCGACAACACACCGACGAGGCATGATGTCTCCAAGGTTCCAAAAAATAGTCGAAAAAACGGAAAATAACAGAGCTGAGACCCGGTGTTTGTAATGTGTTGAAAATTAAAATGGCGTCTGTATTACCTTGGAGACGTCACGTTCTGACGTCATCGCAAAAAGAGCGATAATCAGAAAGGCATTTAATTCGCCAAAATTCACCCATTTAGAGTTCGGAAATCGGTTAAAAAAATATGTGGTCTTTTTTCTGCACCATCAAGGTATATATTGACGCTTACATAGGTCTGGTGATAATGTTCCCCTTTAATAAGAAAAACAAACATTCGAATAAGAAATAATGTGAGAAAATAACAACGATATTTACAGATAATGTTTTCTGCATTATCTAAACCAAATTACCTTTAATATATTCATGTCAACAGGCTATTTTTATTGTATTCAATTTTAACTTTTATTTTATTTTACCATGAATTGATTATCGTGGACCTTAAACAAAACTTAATCGGGTGTTACCATTTAGTGGTCAATTGTACGGAATATGTACTGTACTGTGCAAGCTACTAATAAAAGTTTTAATCAATCAATAAAACTGTTTGTTTTACTGTCCTCAGTTTTTATGTTGCTGCAAACACCTACATTCTCCCAGTAGTTTTCTGAATACAATACAATACTTTGAAGAGGAATGTTTCCCTATTTTTCACAACAATTATGAAAGATATGACAACTAATGGATTTCTTTTAATGCATACTAAATATTAAATAAAAGCTATCAAAAGTTTGCTAAAAGCGGAGCCTAAGGGAGGTCCTCAATTTCGCCCATAACATCCAATAAATAACCATCCAAAATTAAAATTTTGTGGTTTGAATATTAACCAACTATAGTGATATTGTTATTATAAGTGCTAACGCAGACAGATTATAGTGGCGCCACGATCTAAAGCTTGAGTACAACTTCAACATGTGAGGTGTTTCCTCGCTTTCTTACTCACCGGAAGTCTATTCCAGATCATAATTCATGCCTCTCACCTGGATAAAAGAAGCTGAAGCCATATTCCGACAAGTTGGTGCACTTCAACAGCCGATTTGGACCTGGAAATGGCGAACGCCACAAAAGACATTTGGGTCCACCACGTTTTCTTTTGGAGATCATGAGTCATTTTTCATCTAAATGGGAGTATAAGAACATCCTAGCTGTTGGGGTCCAAATGACAGCAGACATTGGACAGTAAGTGATGTTTTATTATGTATGTTGTCTCTCATAATGTCTGCAGTGAGTAATAATTAGTGATGAAGGGGGAAAAAAAGCAAATGTGGTGTGTTTTTTAGATTAATGCACTGTGTATGCTTAAAATAATTAAAATATCCATCCATTTTCTACCGCTTATTCCCTTTCGGGGTCGCGGGGGGCGCTGGCGCCTATCTCAGCTACAATCGGGTGGAAGGCGGGGTACACCCTGGACAAGTCGCCACCTCATCGCAGGGCCAACACGGATAGACAGACAACACTCACACTCACATTCACACACTAGGGCCAATTTAGTGTTGCCAATCAACCTATCCCCAGGTGCATGTCTTTGGAGGTGGGAGGAAGCCGGAGTACCCGGAGGGAACCCACGCATTCACGGGGAGAACATGCAAACTCCACACAGAAAGATCCCGAGCCTGGATTTGACCCAGGACTGCAGGACCTTCGTATTGTGAGGCAGACGCACTAACCCCTCTGCCACCGTGAAGCCCTTAATTAAAAAAAATATGTAAATATTAAATATTATTATAAATGTGCCCCTTACTACATTACATATATACTTACATTATGTAAATAAAACCTAATGGAGGTGTTTGGATATGTTTTAAGGGCTTTATAGGCAGAATAGAGCTGCTCGTATAAGCTCCATTGTAAGCAGACTTTTGATCCCATTTATTTAATATTTAGAATGCATTAAAAATAGATATATATATCCGTCGTTATGTCTCTCAAAATGATTGTGAACGATAGGTTAAATTCTTAAAAAAAGCGCAGTTCCCCTTTAAAATAACTATAGTAGTTTGATAAAGTAATAAAGTACAGCATTTTATTTGGAGAATGACCACTATAAAGGCGGTTACACGTTGGTTGTTGGCTATTTCTTATTGGCACCCTCACTGTACCCAAAATGCTCTGGCATGGTGTGGGGCCATTATAATTATTACCGTATTTTTCGGACTATAAGTCGCAGTTTTTTTCGTAGTTATGTGTGCAATTATTAACACATTACCGTAAAATATCAAATAATATTATTCATCTCATTCATGTAAAAGACTAGACGTATAAGATTTCATCGGATTTAGCCATTAGGAGTGACAGATTGTTTGGTAAACGTATAGCATGTTCTATATGTTATAGTTATTTGAATGACTCTTACCATAATATGTTACGTTAACATACCAGGCTCCGTTGGTTATTTATGTGTCATATAACGTACACTTATTCAGCCTGTTGTTCACTATTCTTTATGTATTTTAAATTTCCTTTCAAATGTCTATTCTTGGTGTTGGATTTTACCAAATAAATTTCCCCCAAAAATGTGACTTATACTCCAGTGCGATTTATATATGGTTTTTTCCTTCTTTATCATGCATTTTCGGCAGGTGCGACTTATACTCCGGAGCGACTTATACTCTGAAAATACGGTATTATTGTTGTTCTATTAATTAATATTCTTATCAGCACTGTCCTTCTCACTCTGTGTATCCGCTCTCATGATTGGAAAACACATGTAAGTTGGTATAACTATAAGCTATTGCTAGCAAGGAAGACCGGATGTTTTGGAGCAGATCTCAGTATTCATTTGACATTTACTACACCTCTAGTGGTGGGGAGGCTCATGGCTTAAATTTGTGTTCGCAACTTATACGGGAACTGCACTTTTTGGGAAGTTTGCTTAACATTCACAATCCCTCTGTGATACCAGAGAACACATTTTTTTCTTTTTTGTGTGCATTCTAAACGTAAAAAAAAAAAATATATAGCAAAAGGCAGCTAAAAAGCAACAAATAGGAACCGACCCACGTTGCCTAAAAAGCGCTGTAAAAAAAACATCCACAAGTCGTAACCTGCTTTTTAACACAGCTGTAGCAACATCGTTATTGTAAGAGCTAACACCGCCCAAACATTTCTGGCATCATGACTCATCGCCTTGCACACACTGCTCATTTGACCATTGGCGAGCAGCAAGTGACTAGCTAATAGCTAGCTTGAGCTGCTAACAAGTTTGCTTGTGACCCATAAAGAAGATTCAAGATTCAAGATTCAAGATTGTTTATTGTCATATGCACAGTTAAACAGACAGTTTGCTGTACAATGAAAATCTTTCTTTGCTAGTCCACCCTTCAACAAGTCACACGGTACTTAGCTAAAAATAAAAATAAAAACGAAAATGTATATACAAGGCACAGTAAGTAACATAACATTATTGCACATTCTGATTGACAGTCAACAGAATAAATATGGAGGTGGCCTTGGGTCACAGCAGCAGTTAAAGTGTCTTTAGTGATCAAAGGTGAAAGGTCTCTACAGTGATGGTTCACAGTTCAGGGGTGGTCAGGGTAGCTGTCTTTTGTTCAAAAAGACAAAAGTAAAAACGGTGGGGTGGGAGCTAGCATTCACAAGTTAGCATTCAGAAGCCTGATGGCTTGTGGGTAGAAACTGTTTGTCAGGCTCGTAGTCCTGGATTTCAGGCTCCCGTATCGTCTGCTTAATGGTAGGAGGCTGAAGAGACTGTGCTGGGGGTGTATACTGTCCTTTATGATGTTGTGTGCTCTCCTGGTGGCCCTGGTAGAGTACATGTCCTGTAGTGAGGGGACTGCTGCTCCTGATATGTACTGAGCAGTTTTAATCACTCGCTGGAGTGCCTTCCTGTCCTTAGCAGTGCAGTTTCCATATCAGACCGTGATTGAGCTGGTAAGGACACTCTCAACCGTTCTCCTATAGAAGTTGCTGAGAATTTTGGGTGGCATACCAAATTTTCTCAGCCTTATTAGGAAGTACAGTCACTGCTGGGCTTTCTTTATTGTTTGTTGGGTGATGTGATCCCAAGTGAGGTCCTCGCTGATGTGGGTCCCGAGGAATTTAAAGGTTTTGACCCTGTCCACCTTTGTCCCCTCTATGTACAGAGGTGTGTACTGTGCACTCCTTCTTTGTGGGTCAATAATAATCTCCTTGGTCTTGTCTGTGTTCAAGGAGAGATTATCATCCTGACATCGGGCCACCAGTTCCGCTACCTCATTTCTGTACGCTGCCTCAGCTTCCCCAGTGATCAGTCCGACGACCGTTGTATCATCTGCAAACTTGATGATACTGGAGTTGTTCTGGGGGGCCACACAGTCGTGTGTGAAGGGGGTGTACAGTAGGGTGCTCAGCATGCAGTCTTGGGTGGTCCCTATGCTTAGAACCTTTGTGCCTGATGTCTGGTTGCCGATTCTGACTGACTGGGGCCAGTTTGTGAGAAAGTTCAGGACGCAGTCACAGAGAGTTGGTGTCAGACCAACAGTGAGGAGTTTAGCAGTGAGTTTTTGTGGGATGACCGTGTTAAAAGCAGAGCTGTAGTCGATGAATAATAGCCTGGCATAGGTGTCCTCGCCCTTTAAGTTGGTGAGGGTGGTGTGGATGACTGTGTTGACTGCATCCTCAGTGGACCGGTTGCCGGTAGGCAAACTGTAGAGGGTCCAATGTGTCTGGGATGGTCTTCTTGATGTGTGACATGACTATCCTCTCGAAACATTTCCTCACTATTGGGGTGAGTGCAACAGGGGGATAGTCATTCAGACAGGTCACAGTTTTTTTCTTTGGCAGGGGCACGATGGTCTTGAAGCAGGTGGGCACAACAGCTTGCGCTAGTGACAAGTTGTAAATGTCAGGAAAATGACCATCCGGATTGTTATAGGTGCAAAGTGTAAAAGCCAGCATGTGTGATGGTATGGGGGTGTATTAGTGCCCAAGGCATGGGTAACTTACACATGTGTGATGGTATGGGGGTGTATTAGTGAACAAGACATGGGTAACTTACACATGTGTGATGGTATGGGGGTGTATTAGTGAACAAGGCATGGGTAACTTACACA